>NW_025110008.1:6250-66523 GCF_011392965.1 Frieseomelitta varia | reverse complement strand
ATTTCAAAGTCAAATTTATTTTCTTAAACGCATACCATACGCATATTTTCTTTTTCATAGTACGACGTTACTCGTTAAGATAAATTCACTGAGTTACATTCTCAACGATCGAAATCATTTATCGTTATAAATTGTTAATAAAAATCATATAAAGTATGAGTGATGATAATGATATACATGTTGGTATTAAGATTTTATGAGTTTAAAACATTCGTATTTTCCTCCATTCTGATTGCCGATGAACTTGTAGATTAACCACTCCTTCACTGATTTCGATTATGTCTAAATATCATTTATAAAAGTCCATACACAAAGTCCGACATACCTGTTGGAGGAAAAAATTGTTCAAAATATCTTTATAATAGATTCGAAAATCATCGATGCGTAATGACAGAAAAGAAAAACGAGTTAAAGGGACACTGGCAAGTTTCACGATGGAATGATTAAACTAGCGTTTTAAGGAAGCTACAGGATTTTCATATACCTCGTCTGTGGTGCAAACTCTGCACTTCCGTTTATTCTCTTGACATTTCTTTTGATCTACAGATATCACCTATCACCTATTTAAAAATTTGTGAGTTAGTGAAATCTATTTCCATCAATGGTTCACTATGTATCAAAGTAACGTGCACGGTAATAATGTTCGATAATGAGTTATATTACAATGATGATACAAATAATATAAAAAATTCGAGAATCAAAAAAAGTATCAACGCACTTGTAATTCCAATACTGAATCTGCATTGGCGAGATGTTATTAGAATATTTGTTCGTTTCTTTGAACAAGACAACTATTTTGATAATCAGATCGCATTTGCTACATTTTTATGCATTTATTATGCGAAATGTAGAGCTACAAAACATGACGTAAAATATATTTAACATGCATTAATATACAAAACTTATAAAATAACATGTCATAATTTTTGGTAGATGAAACAAATTCAGATTCTATAAAAATGTTCTATAAAATTACACGAAAAGGCACATTTTTGCAGAATGTTTACAAGTTTTCGTAGAGATTATAATTATTATAATTATTATTATATTAATATAATAATATATTAATATATTATTATATTATTAATATATAATTATTTATTGGGAATTGTTACTTTTGCACGTAACAAACTATTTTGCTAATACATCATTTGTTCCAAAAACATATTATTAATATAATATAATAATTATATATATAATATATTAATAATATAATTATATATTAATATAAAAATTCGAGAGAAAAATTATAAAATATCCTTCTTGTAAGTATTGTAATGTTATCGGACGTTATGTTAAAGGACGCTCGTTTTTAAACCATTAACAATATTTTATATTCTGTTTCAGGTAAAAAAAAAAAAAAAAAACACTCAATTTGCCAATAGCTTTTTGATTCTCGAATTTTCATATTATCTGCATCACTGTTGCATAACTCATTATTGGAAATTATTACTGTGCACTATTTATGAAAACAGATTTTGCTAATGTATCATCCACTTTCGCAAAAATGTTGGAAGAAAATTAATCCACCAGAAACGTCAAAACAAATGACTAACAATAAGACAAACAACTAGAGATATCAAGACAAATTAAAACATCAATATCGTTAGTGACTTGATATTTTCGCGCGAAGTATACGCTCACTGTAAACTAAGAATAAGAATCCATTTCTCAACAATGAAATCATTTGTCTCTCCACATTCGAAGAAATAAATGTACACGTCACTTCATTTTGAATAACGTCGAAGGTCACGTTCATTAAACAAGACAATTAAGAAAGAAATATTACATTTTTGCAAAGTCTGTCTGCATTCCTCACCTAAATTACTTTACAATGACAAGCTGACGGAATAATAACAGCGTCGCAGAATCGAACGTTAAAAATTATAATTGCCTGTAACTATAAACAAACGTATGTATGTATGTATCAATAACACGTAATATGTTGAAACCAGAAAAATGAAACGGTGCTAAAATTGATGGAGGATTTAAATTTTTTCCCCTATCTTCAATCTTTTTAATTTTTAATTTCATGTAAGTGTTTGTTTTGTTCGTGAGAACCTTCGACATGACAATTTCTGTCATAAGAAGATGGTAATTGCGGCAATTACATTAGAAACTTCTTTAACGATTTAAATGACCTCGAAATGTGTTGTCAAGGACACCATGCTTTTTCTACACGTACTATCGTCACTTGGTTTTAGTTTTCGAACTTATTTCTCAAACCTAAGATATAATTAATAATCATGATAAAAAGAAATGGAATAAGTAGAAAATTATTTCTTTCACATAGTATTATTACAATTAATTTCATTTTTTATGTTTTTTTTCAATATTTTATGTTTTTAGCATAATATGACATAATACGTATTAAATTATAACTTTAACGCTTTAAATTATAATTATACGTATTAATTATAACTTTAAATTATAACTTTAAATATATTAATACGTGAAGTTTTGTAACTTCGAATTCTCCACAAATATCAAGAATTTTGATGTCTGAAATATCAGAAAATGAGTTTCGAGACCTGCTCTGCGTTTATTTCTGATTCAAAGCTTCCTGCTTCCAGAAACTCTGTTACAAATTTTATGAAAAATAAATATATCAACACGTTTTACGTTTATATTTAAAAATACCACAGATTAAGTGACTTTACATTTTATCAGATATATTCCAACACACAACTCTTTAACTTTCTAATTTCGAAAATTTGAAATATTTCTTCTTAAGAAAAATGAAAGAAGGACTTTCATTTTGTAAACTTTATTTATGCTTATTATTAACAGCAACTTTGTGAAAACAAAATTTTTCTGTATGTGTATGTGATAACTTCATTTATTTGAAGCAAATTTTTAGCAGTATTCGATTAAATGAATTGTTATATACGTTATATATGATTTAACTATATTATATATTATTACTATATTATATTTTATATTACTACATATTGCTATATTACTATATTATATTTCATATCACTATATATTACTTTATTACTGTATTATATTTTATATTACTATATATTACTGTATCATTATATTATATTTTATATTATTATATAATATTTTATATATAATATATAAAATTACTTTATTACGTAGGGAAAAATCAATGGACTCCTATTATTCAAATTATTTATCCCCTCAACAGATTCATATAAAAGTAATTCTACTGCAATTAGTAAAAGAGCAACAGGATATCATTTAGCCCTAAATATTTTTCTTGTTCGATTTTTATTAACGTACATTATATATCATATATTATTATACAGTGCAAGTTACATATTATATTATATTAAATATAATATAATATATATTATATATTATAATATATATTTTTGTCATATTTTTCTTATTAAAAATCACGAAGGGATTCCTTCTCTCTTCCAGGTATAAAATAATAAATATATTAAATATTTCGAATGTGTAATACTTCTCAATTTGAATTATCGTCGTTTTGTCAGAAACTGTTGATACACAATGACTCCTATTAATATTTAAATTCTTATAATTTAGAAAAAGACCAAACGACAATAAACCTGGTCTCATTATAAAGCTTGAAGCCACCATTTTCAAAGTACGTTGTTCATTTTATTCTAAAATATTTTCACATCGCATAATGGGAGACATTGAACGTCAGATGACAAAAATTTAAAAAAAAAAAAATGACAAAGTGTCGTCTCAGTTTTAAATAGTATAAAAATATTTCCGGATGAAATGAACGCGCATTTTGATAGTTAAGGCGTCAAAACTTTGAAACAAGCTGAGGATCGTTACTGCATTACGATTTCTTCATCAGTTTCGATATTTAGTGTCCGGATATTAATGCGAGTTATTGTGCGTACATAAACCGTAATCGTTGCCAATGAAATCCACGCCAACGGATCAAATTAGGGAGTGAAAGAGTAACGCGTCGAACATCCGCCGTGAAATCGAAACAATGAAGCGCGCTCAAAGCTTTTGGTAAACCAAATGCACCAAAATGCGTCCTCGTTTCGTGAATAACGATGTATTATTAATATCATTATCGTCATTTGATTTTAAAACGTCCTCCTTGGACTGGAATGATCCACCAAATCATGTGAACATTCTTTCCCGCAGTTCAGATACTTTTATCCCGCAAATTGTTATTAATAACAATAAAAAATATAAATATAAAATTCTAATTACTTTCGTTGAATTTTTTATAATATCGAAGAGCCTAATTAATAAAATTATAAAATTCACTTTATTCTAAAACTATCAATTATCATTAATATAATTAGACAAATATATTTAAAGAAAATTAAATTTCATTATCTTATTTATTAAATAATAAACAATATATAATGTATATATATATATATTTAATTTTAAAAATTAATATTAATTTAATAATTATATAAATATTTCATCGAAAGCTTGAAAATATTTTTATCTAACCATCTCTTGAAAAATCTCGCGCGATAGAAAAATTTCAAAGCTCGTAATTTCAGCAATTAATTCGTTTCCAACGATTCGAAAAAAAAGAATAATTTAATTAATATTTCACTTGTGCCTTTACTTTCTAGACTTACACTGTTAAAGCTCGTCGAGACGAAGAAGACGTCATTTTCACGTTCCTTTGACCCACGAAGAGGAGATTTAATTGGAAGCTAGTTTCGAACAACGATTCGAAAATATTGTTTGCATTTCGGACCGTGTTGTTCGGCATAGTAACTGCCAGTGCACAATATTGATTTTACGAAACTACATAGGTCTGACACTAATTTATTTACAGAATGCTTCTAGCTTTCAGCAAGTTCGTCTTGCCAAGGAGCCGTTGTGCAAAGTTAAGGAGGCAATTGTTTGAAAACTCCTGTCAGCTTTGACACTATTTTAAGCTGCGACACCGGCTGCAGCTTTATATATATATATATATATATGTCGCGTCATTTGTTTAAATTAATATCAACGAAATTCTCTTCTGGGAAATTTCTCGCTAGCAACAGCGCGGACGAAATAAATTGGATTTATCTGTTTTCGGATTCAGGGTTTTTGGAATAATTTGCTATTGTAAATATAAATGGAATAATATGTTTCTTTCATTTCAATTAACGTCGAAATTAATATTTAATTCATACAGAGATTAATTAACATTTTTATTCGATTGAAATAAATTTGCTTTTAGCAAACGAAAGTTTATCGAGTATAAAATTTCGAATAATTCAGTTGATTCAATTATTAATTGCTTCTGCATGGACTATTAAGAGCTTTCCTGTTGTTTGACGCGAGGAACTCGTTAAAAATATTTATTGAATTATTATTAGTTAAAAATAAATCATTAAATGCTGAGTAACCTAATTAAATAAAATTATCTTCAGATTATATAATTCCAACTAATAATCAAATTTATTAGTCAGAACAACTGCTCAGGAAATTGATCAAAAATCTCATATTGGTTGTTACTATTCTTTTTGTAAAAATATTGATAACTAGAATTTTAAGAAAAGTTTTCATCTACTTTGTAACGAATATTTTATTACGATCCACGAGTGTAGATGCATAGCAAATATTCGTACATTTACGAGTAGTTTCTTTGTCGCCAAAAGTTCAAACGTACATTTTAATTTGTCTTTATATTTATTTAATATATTGAATAAGTAATAAGCAAACCAATTATTTCATTACTGATTGCAAAATTATTTGTACAATACTAAATAAAAAACTTGAATAATCAATTTTTTTAATTAAATGATATCTTTAACGAGGAGTTTGTTTCACAATATTTTCAGATGCTTTCTTTGCCTGAGAATTGCGTAAAATTGACATGTTCAAGATGTTTAGAAGTTTAGTGTTTAAAGAGAACTATGTGAATGTCTAAAAATTACAATGAAAATATAAACTGTGCTACACACGACAGACGCAAACAGTTTAAATGACAAATTAATCGAAAAGGATCAAGTTGGTCTCCTAAGTCACCAAGGATTTTGGATTTACTGCAAACAGTGAATTTTTTTCATTAAGAAAATTTATCTATGAAAATTGTTTCTTTCTTTTTTTTTTTTTTTTGTTTCAAAATCATGGCAGCGTTTCCGACTTGCTTATGTTTCTTTGGGACATTTCAAAGTCGCTGAAATCGTCGACAAAGGCAAATTCCTACTCTATTAAATCGCTTTATATTAACCAACAAAATGTAACCAACAAAATGTATCTTCTCTACTGGCACAGTGTGTTTAATAGCAATAATATTTAATATTTAATATTTAATATTTAATATTTAATATTTAATATTTAGTATTTAGTATTTAATGTTTAATGTTTAGTATTTAATATTTAATATTTAATATTTAATATTTAGTATTTAATATTTAGTATTTAATATTTAATATTTAGTATTTAATATTTAATATTTAATATTTAATATTTAGTATTTAATATTTGGTATTTAATATTTAATATTTGGTATTTAATATTTAATATTTAATATTTAATATTTAATATTTAATATTTAGTATTTAGNTATTTAATATTTAATATTTAATATTTAATATTTAATATTTAATATTTAATATTTAATATTTAATATTTAATATTTAATATTAAATAAGCAAGAAGAAAGAAAGATACGCGTTGAGACCAAGAAAGAAGATGTACAAGTGGACCTCAAGATTGGTATATTTCAGGCGAAGACAAATATAGAAAGTGAGATGAAATGGCACAGCAGCTAATCAAGGTACAAGTGAGAAAGACGAAGAAAGAAATTCACGATAAAACAAGAGATTGATTAAAAGATATTGGACACAAATTAATCGACTGCGTAACAGTATTTTAAGTGTAATTTCGATCTGTGTGAAAATTATTTACAAAAAGAATACTTTTTTCAGGCAAGTTCTTATGTTAAACACATTGCATTTCCATCTACTCGAACCACGACTAAAACGACTAGAAATTACGCGATCGATTCTCGACATCGATTTTGTCTATTCAGTTTCTCGAACACTTGTCTCCGCGGTTGCAGCTTGCGAGCTCGTCTTCACCCGCGCGCGGTAAATAACGCTTAATATTCGATTCGACGGAGCGATTGTCGGTATCGAGTCGAGTCTATCTGGAGCACGTTCAACGAGCCACTCACGAACGGAGGGAAAAGGTTCTGCGAGCGGAAATTTTCGCGGAAACCCGGAGAAAACACAAAAGGCCTGATGTTCTACAGCGTCGAGCATGCAGCGTGCAACGTCTTCTACTCTTGTATACAGAGTGTTCCGTAATTGATGGCACAACCGAGTAGCAAGTGAAAAAGACGAGTCGAAAAGAGAGAGGCTAACACTTTTTCGTTGAAGCTCAGGTGCTCGAGAAAATTTGAAAATTTATCGAGTATTTAAATTTAACAACTGGTTAATGTTAAATTAATCTGAATTTTGCTGCGAAGAGTCGACATTTTATGCACAAAAATAAGTGTAGAATGGATGTTTCGTTAAAAATTGCCATGGTAGCTTCTTAGGAGAAAATTTAGAATAACCTTTTGTGTCTTATCCTTTTTTTTTGTCGCGTCTGGAACTATCTAAATTCAAGTATTCAAGTAAGAATTGAAGAAGGCTTCAAAGAAACAATTCTTTCTCCTCCTTTTCTTTAGCTACACCCTGTACATTTCCGTTTTATCAAACCGATATCTGGCATAGGACTTCTCGTTGTAATATTCCGCGATGGCCTCGATGCACCTTGCTCTTTTCTATCCATCGAGCAGGGATCGTTTGTTTCGATTCGCGCGCGATGCAAAGAAGGTATCCGGAATGAAGGAGAGTAACTTCCTCTATCGCGAGTCTGTTTGTTCATTCAACTTAATTAATTTAATTTATTGTCGTTCAGTAAATTTGTGAATCACGCTGTCGCTCGAACAGAGCCCTGGCAAACAGTCGATTAGATTGTTAACTGTAAAAATGAAGATCCAATTATTATTGATAATAGATGAAATAATCTATTATTTAGATCGGTCCAAAGTACAACTGAAGCGTATTTTTCGCTTTATCGTATTACCTAGTTGTTTATGTTGTTTAAAATTCTTTGCTAATAATGTTCATTTCACCTAATCAATTAATTATATTAATCATTTCAAAATACTTGTAGGAACGAATTATTATGGTCACTAGTGATCATCAGTGTTAAAATTAAAGCTCAACAAAAGTATCAATTAATAAGTTATCAATTAAAAATTGAGCACTTCAAACAGATCATTTTGAATGAATTATTTCATTATTCAATGAGTATTTATTTTAATATCGATAAATAATTACATTTGTATTATTATTTATCAATATCAGTATTAGAGTATAATACAAATTAAATAAATTTTTGAACAAATTATTTGTCAATATTAAAATATCCCAGATAAAGTAAATATTGAGAAAAGTAAACTGAGCCCTAATGACGTTGATATAATATATATTGTCAAGGACTATTCTTCAATCATTCGTTGTTACATATATCAAAAAGTTGTTGACAGAAAAAAAAATTGCCAAATATCAAGATTTGCACTTAAGCTAGTGATAACGTAGTTGCTTATAGAAATAGCCGTACCACTATTACACATTCCAAATTTTCAATTTATCAATTCATTTGTAAGAAACTTACTTCTTCGTTGAAAATTGTGCCTTGTGAGAAGTTTTCTTCTTTTCTGGTCAAAGTATTGCTTTCGCAGTACAGAATTTCACTAACAGGCTTTTAAATTTATCTAACTCAACCCAATAACCGAGATAAATAGTTAATTCCTTTCAAAAGAATATGATCAATAAACCCTGATTAATTTAAAGTTAATGTAAAGTTAATGTAAAGTTACTCAAATTTGTTTGTTAATCATTTTCAAATAAACAACAAGCCAAAGTCTTTTCTGGAAGGTACTTGAGAAAGTGTGCTGATAATATACAGGATAATATACAGGGGAGCAGATAAAGTGTTACAAGCTCAGTTTCCTCCAAAACTGTTGCAGATATCAACTTGAAATTGATGTTAAGGGGTCAGGACAGTGTGAAATTTTCAAAAAATCGATTCTGTGCTCTTGTTTTAAATAGTAGTTTGAAGTTTTGGAAATAAGACACAACAGGTCCTAGCCTTTAAAACGACTTATTTTGGGGTATAATAAATCCTCAAATCCACAGAATAATTGAATTTGTATCACTGTTTACAACTTGAAGCAGTATTACAAAGTGTAAATCGTGTGATTCAAATATTACTTTTGGTGAATCGAATATTAAGGGACTTGGATTCAATTTAGTTATGAATTTGTAAGAACTGTAAGCCGCGATATATAAGTAGAAAAAGTAAGTAAAGGATACATATGAAAAATGACGTTGTGAAACTTTAAACGCGTTTTCCTCGAAATTAGGTTTTTAGAAACGGTGTGCAAGATATCTCGGAATCTAACCAACCGATTACTGTGAAACTTGGTACGTATCTTTAGCATAATACTTACTAAGAATTGACGACCGAACATTTTTTAATTTTTAACAATTTCGAAAAATATAAACAAAAAACGTAGTAATTTTTGGCATAAATTCGATACATCGAAAACAAATAGCTGTTATTTTCATAATTTTCACAGAAATGAAAATGTTGGATCGTCAATTCCTAGAGATATTGTTTACCTTTGAACTTTTTTTGCCTCTTTGTTGCAACTAATCCTGTTTGGCTAGAATCATACACACCGATAGGCAATGTAAAGAAAAGTTATGTAAAAAAGATGCTGTTAAAAAGTTAAATAAGAGCCTTCTTTTTTTCTTTTTTAATGTTGCTTTTCATAGTTTATAATGTGTTAAAATAAACCACAAAAGCTCGTGTCAATCAAATATGTACTTTTTTTTTACTAGCCCTCCAAAGTATTCGTAATTTTTAGGCCAGTCAAACCTCTCCTGCCCCTTTAAATTGTGAAGAGGTGCTAATATCTTAGAGTGTGAGATATTCTAAGGGCGAGTTTCTTAAGATTGCGCAAAAAAATAGCTTTTCAATGTTACTCTTGAGAAGATTATTCGTCGCTACAACTTTTTAATCGTATTGAATAAATAAAAATTAGATTTGATAACATCTTTTATAAAAGGATCAATGTGTCACTTTATTAAAAAAGAGGGAAAAAATGGGAATGGCACTCGTATAAAAATTTTAGTCGCCCTTAGTACCATTTGATATTTGAAAATTTCAAATTGATACCACCAGCAATGACTTCAAGGAAAATAGTTTGTAACATTTTATCCAACGTCATTGGGCCTGAGTTCCTTTTTCTCAATATTGGAACCGTTTTCTCTTGATAGTTGTACATGTCCAATTTTGGCCCAAAAAATTAGTTAGCTAAGTTAAGGCTGGTTTTAGTTGAACATGTTTTCTTTTCATATTTATAATAACAAAATCAATGTTGTACAATATCCTCATAAATTCATCGAAATACGAATTTAACTGTTAAATATTACTGCAGGAATGTTTTTCTCTTTCTGAAAGTCGGACGAGTCTATTATACATTGCTCAGGACTGTTGTAACATAATGAAAAATTGTCGGAAAACAAATAACTTTCTTTCGCGTGAAGTAGAACGAGAAGTATCAAACAGAAGATACGCCGAGTGAAGTTTAAAAGGGATGAATCCTACAAATTTTTTACAAAACTTCTGTGGAAGAAAATACACAATTTAACGTTTTAAATTTGAGAATTTGTTTTCAAGATCTATAACAAAAGATAAATATTCTTGCTTTGCTTCTATTCAACACGAATATTAATAATAAATATGAATAAAATTATTATTATCAATTATCTCAATGAAATAATCGTTTTATTATAAATTGTTCCGTCACATAATTGAAAATACTTTTCAGTAAATTAAATTTTCACGTCTTCATCTCAATTATTATTTTTTGTATTAGAAAAAGAAAAAAAAAAGTTTCAGAAAAGTGTTACTCGGATTAAAATATAAACTCAAAATTATATGTTGCTCATGTTATTAAATTTAACATGCTTATAGTTTTAAAAACATTGCCCGAATTTATTAATATTTATTAACATTTTCCAATATTTTTTTAGTTAGTTCAAACACAAACTAAAAATCTCAATATATAAATAAATGAACTTGTATTACTTTCAAAAAAAAAAAATCAAAAAATAATTTTTCCTGTCTTGTCATTGTCTTGTAATGGTATATTAAAAGTATAATATAATCATTGTAATAATTATAATTATTACAATGATAATTAACATGATTTGTAATATAATAATATTGTAATATTATCCTACAGAATAGTTTATTCGTTCCGTGTTGTATTGAAACCGTACTAAACGAAACTTGGAATACAAAAACCGTGTGATAAAAAAATTCGTGCTACACGAAAGTTATCGAAATTTATCAAGTCGTTTTATGAAAACCGTGTTATTAAAATATCACACTGCAGGACGGCTGTCGCAATTTTTGTACCACGTTGTACGAAAGTTGACTGTAAGAATAAATAATAGTAATTAAAATCCAACAAGCTTGCTTTTACTATTATTTTCAGTATGTTTTTTTTTTTTCAAAATTATCGATATCTTGTAAATGAAAAATGGCAACAAATTTCAAGGGATCGTTGCAAACTAGAGACTTTAATATTCAAGTGGAATCTTCACGACAGAATAATTTTTCAGTTTTTGAATTTGTAAAATTATCGAAAGGAAAGAAGAAAATTCAAAATTTACAATTTCTAACATTCGTCATTTTATCAATTTTGCAATTGTGAGTTATTTATTTTTTACGACAAACGTTCTGAATAATAATTATCTTGATTTCCTTACTTGACCCCGCGCTTTAAAACGAGCTCGATCGAATTCTTCTAACGATTCTTCTTTCACAAAGTTTCAACAGTTTAAAGTATCGATTTGTTCGGCAGAATATTCTTACGCTTCAAACTGCTGTAACTCCGTGAGATAAAATCGTAGAACAATCTAACTAGGCTCATTATAAAACGCGAAGCTCTTGTCCTTTCACAGTACTGAGTTCGTTCCTTTCAACCGATGGCTTTTTACATCGTTTCGAAAGGAAATAAGCGAAGGTGCTTCTCTCGACAAGATGTCGTGGACTCGAACGTTTTTATGGATATTGGAAAACTTCTTTTCATAACTAAATCCATTATCTTCACAGCGATCGATTAAAATTTGTTATATGATGTCTCTGTATTTTTATAAAAATTACAACAGATGAAATCGATAATCTTTCATTGGAAAATGGATAGTTTTTATGTCGTCAGAATTCTACACTTAAATTCTTTTGCTTGCATTGTGTTCTACTCGACATTTTGGATCATGTTTTTATAATAATTTTTACAGCTATTTTATTTGCAAATATTTAAATTTGCATCTGTAAACGTTGCAGATTCTCATAAATATTTTTCAAAATTAATCTATGACCTTTTCTTTAAAATTTTAAAGTCATAGAACGTTACAATTACAGTTTCTTTTGTGTTTTATTTATGGTACGTAACAATTTTCTATGCATTCTTTTTAAATTAATTTTTTCTTGACTCTATTCTGCCATCAATGGTGGCGAACTGAAACAAAGAGTTGTCTGTTATTTAGAACGTTTGTCGTAAAAAATAAATAACTCACAATTGCAAATTGATAAAATGACGAATGTTACACATTCCGAATTTTCTTCTTTTCTCGATAAACTTTTTAACGAAAGAATTAGAATAAACTCAATATGAAAATGTAATTTTAGTAACAACGGGAGGTAGTACTGTATTACAGAATAACCTACAAAAATTTTAGAGCCATCGATCATAGATTTTTATCCATGTCAAAAAAAAAAGAGATTACGTTTTGAAAAAGTCAACGAAATTAATCCAGAAAGTGTTAACTGACACAATATAGAAGATTGTAACAAGAAAAAAATTGAATAGTAATCACAAAAGAAGTGATAACTTTATTAATGAATTTTAAATAAACTTTTAACACTAAATTATAAACTTGTACCGAGTACCATAATTTTCAACAAAAGTTCGCGGAAAAGTGTCCTCTTAAGGGGGCAGGACAGTTTGACGAGCCTAAAAATTACGAATACTATGGAGGGTTACTAAAACAAAAGTACATATTTGATTGACATGAGATTTTGTGTATTATGAACTATAAAAAGCAACATTAAAAGAGAAAAAAAAGGGCTTTTTAACGCCATCCTTTTACATAACTTTTTTTAACTTTTTACCTATCGGTGTGCATGATTCCAGCCAAACAGGATTAGTTGCAACAAAAAGGCAAAAAAAGTTCAAAAGTAAACAATATTCTCTAGGGATTGACGATCAAACATTTTCATTTCTTTGAAAATTATGAAAATAGCGGCTATTTGTTTTTCGTGTATCGAATTTGTGCCAAAAATTTATACGTTTTTTGTTTATATTTCTCGAAATTGTTAAAAATTAAAAAATGTTCGGTCGTCATTCCTTAGTAAGTATTATGCTAAAAATACGTACCAAGTTTCACAGTAATCGGTTGGTTAGATTCCGAGATATCTTGCACACCGTTTCTAAAAACCTAGTTTCGAGAAAAATGCATTTAAAGTTTCAAAACATCATTTTTCATATCTATACTTTACTTACTTTTTTTACTTATATATCGCTACTCATAGTTCCCACAATTCACAACTAAATTGAATCCAAGTCCCCTAACATTCGATTCACCAAAAGTAATGAAATTTGAATCACACGATTTACACTTTACAATACTGCTCAAAGTTGTGATACAAATTCAATTATTCTGTATCCGCGGATTTATTATTGCACCCCAAGATAAGTCGTTTTAGGCTATGATCTTTCTAAAACTTCAAACTACTATTTAAAAACAAAACAAAAAAAAAAAAAAGAATCGATTTTTTGAATATTTCAAACTGTCCTAACCCCTTAAGTAAAATACAAAACACATGGCGTATTATTCATTCGTACGCGAAATGTATGAAAATTCAATTCAGAAAACAACTAACAACAGGCGACTACGTTTAAAATAAATTTTACGATCTCAAAGTCAATCACTTTTATCGAACCCGTGGCTACTTTGCCAAATTTGATCCTCTAGAGATGCTTGTGACGACTATAATGCAATAGAATAGAAAGTTAAAAAGAAAAAGTTTGAATTTTCAGCCACGAATTTTAAAAGTCAAGATCATTCCTCTTGGAATTTACGGTGTCCGGTACATGATTTTGTGACCCGTGTGCTGAAAGTTAGGAATGGATTTGCTTGAGAAATTTACGAAAACAAAAATGCATCGTAATGCATCTCGCGGGGAATACATCAATACCGATTGAACGTAATAACGATGCGAAAGTGCAGAACTTGGTACAAACGTACGATACGACGCAGACGCACAGAAACACACACACACACACACACACACACATGCGCGACAGTAATATTAAACCGAAGGGCAGGAAGGTTCGGAGCAAGTGGAATTTATTGGAAGCGAAGTGGTAGTCGATATAATACGAAGTTGGAGTATCGCTTGCAGAACTGGGAACGTGACACGATCGAGATACACGCGTGCACGGCAAACTCTTGTTGCATAACGCGCGCCATGACACAGGTACCACCAACCAGATTCAAATCCCTTTGAAAATTCCCTTCGGAATACACGGATACAACTCATTGCCGATTTGCGTTGCCATCGGAAAATTTAACGCATACGTAATTTAAACGCGCTCGTAGGTGTGTGAAATGAAACACTTTCAGGCAATATTTTTTTTAACACTGTTTTTTTATCAAAGGGTCAAACGACACGTTTAAAAATTGAAACTTTTTTTTATGTTTCAGTCGCTGTTGAGTCGCTTTCAAACTCGATTCGACACTTTTTTTTTTTTGGTAATGATTACAAAGTTAATTTAGAAGTCGTTAATTTAGAATCTTCAAACAGTTTTCACGATTTTTCAAGTATTTTTTACTTGCCACAACCTGACAGAAAAATATTTCCAACAAAAGTGGATCAGTTTTCAATTGTCTATAGAGTGCAGCAAAAATAATTTTTTTTTCCAAGACATTTTTCTTCGATAATTGTCAAGATCAACTTCGTTTTTTTTAAATGGCACTTTATATTTTTGATAACTCGATATTATAGCTCGTATCTAGAGGAATTCAACAAGTATACTAATATACCTTCGGCAAAGAAATGAAAATTTCGACAAAAAATAACAATCAACATGAATGGATGACAACAACTTGTGTTTATTATTAAAACTCGAAATTACATTCAATTCAGGAATAATCACCTTGAGTAATTGAACGGAAACGATTTTGTGGAAAATTCAAATTGAAATCCATTTTATTGTAGCCATAATTCCGCTCTACGTAGTAAGTTTGCATTGGTTGCTCTTACGATACTGTCGTAGCAAACTCCTTCGAATGTAATTTCGAGTCTTGATAATAAACACAAGTTTATATTGCCACCCATTCATGCTGGTTGTCATTTTTTGTTGAAACTTTCATTTCCTTACCTTCAAGATCATCCGAAAATCATGGTATACTAGGTCGTTGAATTCGTCTACAATACTATCAAGTTAAAAATATAAAGTGCCATTTTAGAAAACAAAGGTGACCTTGACAATTATCGAAAAAAGAAAAAATTTTTTTTGAAATTTTCTTTTGTCGCTGTATCGAAAACTGATCAACTTTTTGTTGAGAAGATTTTTCTGTCAGATTATCGCAAGTACTTAAAAAATCGTGAAAAATATTACGTGAGACACCATGAGGGGCCATTTGTTAAATATTTTAAAGGATTGTCTGCGCTGAAATTATCCTACGTGTAGGATGTCAATATCACAAGCCAACAATGATTTCTCAATTCTGACGAAAATTTGACGGAGAATGTCCGTTTCAATTTTAAAAATAATTAGGGAACTCCTTGATATCACTTTTTTATTCAGATATTGTGATTGTCACATTGCAATTTATTCGTAATTTATTCGCAGATTATCGTACTGATAAAATCGCTATTTTTCAACTATTTATTTCGCAGTGAGTCCAATTACAAATGATGCTATTTTACATTGTGAAAAATTTGCATGCTGAAAGTGCCATTTCGTAATTTTATAAATTTCGAATGATTAAAATAAAATCACATGCTCAAGTTGTTTCCAAAAGTTGTACAGTAATAAAAAAAAAGATTAATGTTTTTTAAACCATCTCTTGTGTTAATTTTACACATTTTTCTTGTATAATGTTTCTGTATTGTACAGTTATTTCGGACATATATTCTCGTTCGAGGATCTTTAGGACACATTTTATTTTTAACCCCCTAAACTGGGTCGTCAACGTCCCAAATTTCGAAATTTCAAAATATAGTGAAAGTAAATTTTTATTCCTGAAAGATTCAATTTATAAACTGATTGTATAACGTGAGAAAGGCTTCGTTGAGTAATCCAAAATATTTTTTGTACTTTTTGGAAGCTTAGAAGTAGAAGAGCAAAGAGATTTATGTCTTTCCATTGTTGTGCTTTATTATTTATTGCGAGTGATCAAAGTTTCTCAATTTTATTCATAAAAAGGAAATTTGTATTCGTATCTGTGTTATTTGCAAACTAATAATATTCGAAAATAATATGAGTAAAAGATTCAGTATCTTGCTCAACAATCTTGCAACACTTTTATTGTAGGTAATAAAATTTTAATAATTAATAGGTAGTTAAAATATTAATAGGTAATAAAATTTTTAGTAGGTATTACCAATTATATATATATAATTAATTTAATACAATTTTAGTAGGTAAATTTTTAATAAATATTAAAATAATTAATGGGTAAAAAATTTTTTAATTGCACGCAATGCAACTGTTAATATAATAACACTTGTCAGATTCTTTCTTGTAAAGTACTAACTAACTTTGTATAAAGTATTAGTTTATTATCAAGTATTATTCTGTTCTATCAGAATTAATTTAATATTATTGGCATTATATATGGATAGTATAATCTTTCAATTTTCAATTGTTTTAATTTTGAAATAAATGTAATACATAGAAGGAATGTACATTTTCTAACATTTTCTGTAATATAGCACGATTGAAACAAGCGATGGTGAAAAACGCTTCAATGTGTGTTGTTTTGTATTTGGATATTGAGTAATAATGATGATGATGATGATGGAGGAAGTAAATTGAAATCTAATATTATTTATCATCGGGGAGAAGCCATTTCAGGAGATCCTAATATCATTGGAAACAAAAAATTTCCAAATCCAAAAATTCAAATTATAAAAGATGTAACTAAAAAACATTATTGAAAATCCACTAATTATATCTACGCATAATACTACATAATACTATATCTATGCATAATACTACTAATTGATATCTACTATGAAATTGATTATTATTAATGGACAATTTAATTCTATTCGAATTGTTATTAATATTGAATCGTAATTGTGAAGGGCGTAACGATTGAGTAATTGTCGATATTTTAAAAGGCAGTCTTTCAAAGACGATTTTACATGCAGTAAGTGCATGTAAAATAAGCATATTTTTTTTTCCAAAAATTGTAGAAACCCAAACATTTTTCAAAAGACTGAAAAATTTTTTTGATTACCGAATCTACGATGGATTTGAAGATTGAAGCGTCGCAATAATCCCCACTTATTGTAGAATTTCTTTTGGCCAAATTATTGAAAATTCAATTCAAAATTTGTTGAATTTTAACCCTAATGTTCAAGATTCAATAATTTGGCAAAGAAAAATTGTAGAACAAGTTTTAGGAAGTAAGGGAAAGCTTGAATCTTCAAATTCACGATGAATTCAGTTATGGAAAAAATTTTTCAATGCTTGGAGAAAGTTTTTAAGAATATTTAAATTTGTAGCATAATCAAGGAAAAGCGGTATTTTTACCTTTCCACTTATTACATGATGTAAAAATATTTTTATGAGAAGTGAATCCAAGATTATAGAAATAGAAGTCATTTCTCGTTACGAAATTATAACAATTTAAATATCGTAAATTTTTTGAAACAAAGAATTTAATTTATACGTAAATTTGATAGCTAAATTTAGTCTATTTATTAATAAATAACTTAACGAATTCGCGTTTTTATTCTTTCGTTGTCAATATTTTCATTGTGTCGATTTAATATCAAGGACAAATTGTGTTAGAAAATTAAATTCAATCGAAATAGAAATAAAAATTATATAAAAATAAAAGACTATTTGTTGAAAATAGAAATTTATTAAATTTATTTTTATTAAATATTATTTATTAAAAATCGTGATTGGTCATTACAATAAAAATTAGATACTAAAAATTATTAATTCGATGGAAGACATTACACAAAAGTAATTTCGGCATAATATCAAAAAAATTAATCATCGCCCTGTTGATGAGCATTTCAACTTTCAACAACCTCATAGAATTATAGAATATGTCTTAATAGAATGTAATGGATGTTTCACACTGATTTTCTACTGTTCTTCTTCTCAGCGTGTATTTTACATTGACATTCTATTATACTTTTTACAAGACACTTTATTTTCTCAAGAATGTCGAATTTTTTATTTGACTCTTCAACTAGCTGATTCATTTTATTTCAAAGGAAACATTAAAACGAAAAGAAAAAACAAAAATGGGATTTTTCTATATCGTTTCAAGATCGTAATTATTATAACGTTATTTAATGTTATTTTTAATTTATGTATTATTATTATGTATTTTTATTTTATGCATTATTATTACGTATTTTTATTTTATGTATTATTAATTTATATAATGTTATTTTTTTATAATACTACTCTAACAATGGAAATTGCATTATTCAATGAGTATCGACGACACGAAAATTTTGAAAAACAGGAATGGAACGAATTATTATAATTCTTTTATTATATTCGAATTATATGCTTTTCACCTATTGTCTACTGCTATTACGTGCTATTTGCATCAATCGTTTTCCATTTATCTCTACACGCAGACACTCTCACGTTAAAACGAACAGAGATATTTTGAAGACATTGAAATAATAGTTCTGTTCTTGTTTTCGCTGTTGTTCACCTTTTCAAACTTTCCTCTCCGCCTCGTTTCATTGATTGGCGCTAAATGACGTAGAAACCAACATGTGCGTACACCCAAGTCGAACGATCGACGTAAAACTCGAGAAGAGTACACTAAATATACAGCTCGCCTTTTTTTATTATGGAAATGCACTGATACGTTTAACTCTCAATGTCACGACTCGATTTGAAATTCATAAATGTTCTATTTTTTTTTTTTTTTTCAACAATTTGCTACCTATCAATTATTAATTACTGTAGCAATTACGAAGAATGGAAAGAACTTACTTTATCGACCACGATGACACTGAAATGTCGGTGCTCGACTCAAGATAGAAAAATTTTTGCTTTATAATCGCTAGATTGCGGATTTTTATGCATTTATGAAAAATTGGGAAATTTGAAGATGCAAGAACGCGCACAATGCACGCAATATATAAAAATATATAAATCTATAATATATAAAATATATATAATATATAATATATAAAAATATAAAAATATATAAAGAAGAGTGTTAATTATAATTTTGTGCAGAAGAAACGATCTTTTATTTTTTTAATAACGTTCACGAAAATTTAAAAATGCATGAAAATTCGCAGCCCAATAATCACATTTGATCACAATTGAAAAATTATTCCATTCTATTCCAACTTGTAACGATAAATTACATCTCCATGTTTTAATTTGCATTGAAAATGATTGTCGTCAATGAAGGAATAATCACGATTGATTTTTCACAGATGAAATTATCTGGATTATAGACCATACTCTAGATTAGATCAACGACTCCCACGCGGTTTACTTTTACACGTGAAAGTTTTGCTTGAATAAAAATCCATACGAGATAATTGCCAACGAAACAAATTATGCTTCGAATTCTGACGAGAGAAGCAGAAGCTAATAATAATAATACAAAATGTCCATAAAAATAAATTCAATTGTACAGAAAATGTTCAATTGAACAGAAAATGTGTAAAGACACAAATAAAGAACTCAGAAGTCAGTCATAGTAAGTTACTCCTCATTAAAAATAAATTGTGCTATGCAAATGCCCTTTTATAGCGTCAAACTTTTCAGTTTATAAAAGACAGTTTTGAAAGAGTTTAGAATCATTATAATACAACTATTATATGAATTTCGCGTGGAAATTTGAAAGCGTGAACTTTTACAATTACTTTTACTTTTGCAATTCGTTTCAAAAAAATGTATTTGTGCAATAAAAGAAATTTTCAATGGAAAATAAATTTTGAGTATACCATATATAAAATACAGTGACGCACATATTAATATTTGAACTTGTGGAAAATTATATTCTTGAAGAAGAAAAATTGTACAGTAATAGATTTGGACTTGTTTCAACACTTGAAGACTCTGCTTTCAAAACGTATTAATAAATTATATTTTTGTAGAAGAAAAATTGTACAGTAATAGATTTGGACTTGTTTCAACACTTGAAGTCTCTGCTTTCAAAACGTATCATTTACTTTATTCTGAAATGTTTTTACATTGCGTAGTGGGAAATTATTATTTATTTTCGAAATTTGTCAAATTCAAACATTGACCTGATACATCTGGTCTCGAAAATTGAAATTTTCTCTCTACAATGACTCCTTTGTACTTGAATTTTTGTAATTCAAAGTTCAATAAGATAATGGGAAAAAATTGTACAGCAGGTTGTAAAAGGACTGTTGTAGACGAAAAGTTTCAATCTTTATGACTGCAATAAAATTTTTCCTTCACTTTACATAGACGCGAATTTTCAGAATTTTTGTTAAAAACAAAATAAACAAATTCAAAGTGATCAAAATAGAAAGAGATTTTTATACAACTTTTCCTACAAAGTTGGGATTATTTTTTATTTGAACTAATTTTGGTCAACACGAAAACAGTTTGCATCTGTTGGAACAGTGATGATAACAGTGGTGGTAAAATTTGTTTTGAAAGTCGAAACATCCTACAAAAGAGTACGAATTTTCTTTTTCCTTTTTATATTCCACGTGCCAATGCTCGATAAAATATTATTTGTATTCAAGTTTCACACGTTTGTTTAGTTTCCTGTTTGTCACGAGATTCGCAAGGAATTAGAAATTGAAAAATTAAAAATTGACACTAAATTAGAAATTAGTTTCGAAAATTCTTCGACAAAAGTGTCGAATTTCACAAACAAGAGTAGAAAAAAAGTAAGAATTGTAAACAAATGGCATATAGTTAGTACTCACTCTCCGGCCGGTGCGGCCGTCCAAACGAAGACCATAACCTCTTTTTTATTTGACCGTTGGAGACGCGCACAATGGATCCAAGATCGCCGTAATTTCCGACGAATTCACCGAGAAGCACAGACGAGAACCAGACACATGAAACGTGACGCATTATTTCGTCGGAGTTGGGTAAACCGAGCGGAACACCGGCGATCAAAGCAGCGAGCGGCGAAACTCGTTTGTCATGATGCCTCGATTTACACTAGCGTTTCTTTCACACTGTGCAAAGTTCTGACTCTATATCGATCCCTATAGCACGTCTAATGAAATATTTCTGCGCGTTAACGACTATAACGACGTAAACGGGAAACAAACGGTCGCTACGGCCAATTTGATTGCACGGCACAGTGTAATTTTCAAAAAAAAAAAAAAAAAAAAACGAGACTTTTAAAACAGGTAGATAGAAATAGGTATTTTTATCTTCTCGAGTGAATACATTAAATCTCGAGTGAACGTGTAGTAATTCATGTACTTCCTTGAATTAACGTTTACGTAAAGAAATAGTGTTTTATTTTAATACAAAATATTATGAAATTTATAAAATTATAATTAAATTATTAATAATTAAAATAAATTAAATTAAGTTTTACAAATTATTAATACAAAATATTACAAAATATATAAAATAATTATATAAAATAATAAAACGTATAAAGTTGTAAAATTGTATAAAATTATATAAAATAATAAGATTTATAAAGTTATAAAATTTATAGTTATATAAAATAATAAAATTTATAAAGTTATGAAATTTATAAAATTTGTAAAGTTATATAAAGTTATAAAATTTATAAAATTATATAAAATTATAAAATTTATAAAATNTAAAATTTATAAAATTATATAAAATTACAAAATTTATAAAATTACAAAATTTATAAAATTGTATAAAATTATATAAAATAAGAAAATTTATAAAGTTATAAAATTTATAAAATTATATAAAATTATAAAATCTATAAAATAGTATATATTTTAATACTAACTCAACTAAAATATATATTTTAATACTAACAAATGCTATTGTGAAGTATATAGGTCATTGAAATAGTGTCTTTCAAATAATAATATTTTCATAAATTTTTGTTCCATGTAATAATACGTCAAATAATAGTATTACATCATATTTTGATAATAACAAATTATTTGACAGAAGGAAATTGACCCTCAAACTATTCTGAACATGCCTAATAAATAAAAAGTAAATATGACAGTTGCACTTTCTCCTCGAAACTGGGGAAAGTTTTGTGTGAAAAAGCATTGTTTCCGAGATATTTTAACTTTTGGCAATTTTCAAATGAACATACTGTACAAAATTATTCACGCACTATAACGAGCCATATTTTTTTCTGGTTGATGTTAGAAAAAAATGGAATAGTTTGACATGGTCTATCCACTGATGATCATACTCTTTTCGAGTATGCACTTTGCAGTTGCACTATTTTGTTTAATGAAAACCTAACTTTTGTTTTGGATACGTCAAATCTTCATATTATTCTACACGAAAGAGTATTAGAATAACATGATCGTAAAATGAATAGTTTGCCAGATATTTTAGTTAGAGCATACCAAGTTAAAGACTTTTTTCTATGAGGTTTTCTAAAGAACAAAGTGTACTCACATCCTTTAACTTCTGTCAAGAATGTAAAAACAAAAAACAAAAAAAAAAAAAAAACAGATCAAACGTAATTGCGAAGTAATAATGCCAAAACGCAATGCAGTTGAAAACGATTAAAAAACGTTGTACAAAATGTTTCGAATGTAATTTACGATCGTGTTACTGTTACTTTTTTATAAAGAAGATCCGGTATATCTGAACCAAAAGATAGGTTCCTATTAAAAAGAACAGAGCAACTGCAATATTGCACTTGCGAGGAAAGTATGATCATGGATAAGATAGACCACGTTGAACCATCCAATTTTTTCCTTCAACATTTCCTTCTTCCAGCTGCAACCAGAGGAAAGATATGACTCGTTACGCTTCCCGTGAATCACCCTGTATGTACAAGACGCTCGCGTCCGTTTCTCAAAAGCGATCCCCCGAATCCGAGATCCGCTTCGGAAGGAAACCTGCAATGGAAAAGAGCATTCGACGCTAAGGGCTAAAAGAAACGGAACTAAAGTGTTTATATTTCATTTTCAACCGTGCATCTCGCGATTCTCTCTGTGAAAGGAGCCGTGTTATCAACCGTCACTAACCGTCTCGTCTTCAAAGACCTTCCCCCTCTGCGTGCTGCACGTGCGTCTTTGCACTCGCGAATGGAACACGGTCTTTGAAGGACGGATCCCTTTGAATTGTTCCCCTCTTCGCCTTGACAGTGTTTTCCAGTAAATGGTAACCGGGGACGAAAGTACCATATTCGCGGTCGCTCTTCCACCACTCTCCACAGTGACCGCCATTTCACTTTCTATCTAATAATTTTGTCTATCTCCTTTTGTTTATTCTCTTCGCGAGATGAAATGGTCGCTAGTCTGGTGGTCATTTCGAGTACAATTGTTGAAAATTTATCACGTTTATAACAAATAGACTTTAGTTTAGCAGAGTAGAAAGAGGCACCCCTCTTGTGAAATTAATAATTTATCATTACTAATTGTAATTCTTTTATTTAATTTTTTTATTAAATTATCTAGAATTTTTTGTTAATTTTATTATAAACACATACATATATGTATATGTGTTTTATATAAATAATGTTAATTGAATATAGATAATTAAATATATATATATATATATATATATATATATATATGTTTTTAATATAAATAAATTATATATAAAATATTAATTTAATTAACAATTCAACTATAATTATATTTTATTTATATTATAATACATATTATAAAATTAATCTTGTTAATTCATTTAAAATCAAGATTTAATGTGCAATTTACATTAAATATAATTAATATTATAATAATTTATTATGTATATATATATAATAAGCCCGTTTAGCTCTGCTGTCAAGAAACGACAAATTTAAGACAAGAAGCATTAAAATCCTGGATTTTCCCATCTGAAATCCTGATAATTTTGAACACATGTCGAAAAAGTTAAGGAACATTTATGTAATTGTGGATAATTTAAATTGGTATAACTTTATACTTACTTTGACAGTCATGTGTTCGTCTAGTTTGAAGATGATTTTATATCTCATAGGTAGAAAACTGAAACATTCTTCTCGAAAATTGTAAAAATTCAAACATGAAAGAGTTTCTTTTCGTGACTAGATCTATTATTATTTCGAAGATGTAAGTTTTACAATAATTTCACAATTTTTATAATTTTTTCTTTGCCATTTTATTGAACGTTGAATATTAGAGTTAAATGACAAAAAATTCAAAAGTGTTTAACATTTTGTCATCTAGTGTTCCAAGTTCAACAAAATGGCGAGAAAAGAATCGACAGCGAGGTATTTAAGATTTTCACGACCATGATGGACATAGTTTAGAAAGTTAGTAAGAAAATGTTTATTGCTTTCACAAACGTTTCAATTTTCACAATTTTCGAGAAATATGTGTTCTTAACTTTTCACTCGCTACGCGATATAAAATCATCTTCAGACAGAAGAACAAATTCACGACTGTTAAAGTAGAAGCTTCATACTTTAAAATGAGACCAAGTGGATCGTTATATAATCTTTTTTTATAAAGATACATTGGTTCAAATTGTCGACAATTTTTTATTGTTTTGGCACACTTGTGCTCTCCACTGCAGAAACACGAATCATGAATCATTTTCGAGAAATGTTCTTACATTACAAGTCCCGATGATAACTGATAGATAAATGTTCTTAAAGATAAAAGTTTCAAACAGGATGGAGAATAAAATTGTAAAAATACAGAAATAAAAATTTTTCGGAAGAACGATTTTTTATTTTTATTTGTCAATATCAAAAAAATTGTCAATATTTATAACAAAACCCGACACTGAATTATTATTATTCAATGAATATAAAAATTTAACTAAAATAACTTATTTTCACGGAATTTTTACTATATGGATTCTAAAACATCCACTTCCATGAGAGAACACTATTAAATTAAAAAATTTTCAAGTGTACCAACTTTCTCTATAAAAATTCTACTATACGAAATAGAAAAAAAAATCGAACAGAATCTTTTTAAAAACAAAAAAACTTATTTACTTCAATGTAGTTTTAGTTTCATGACTAATTACCGTTAACTTTCTCTACTGAGAAATAACAGTACATATATTCAAACTAATTCTTGAAATCTAATACATAAAAACCATTTTAAAAAAATGTTACTACTCGCGGACATCAAAAATATCCGCAGTCATTATGCTCATCAAAAATTCTACATGTACAACCAGTTACCAGGACCTTTTTCATTCTACGACATGGCTGAGTGAGAAATAAAAATGCATGCCAACTCACTGCGAAGAACGAAGAATATCATCTGCAACTGGATAAAGGAAAGTTGTCGTAAACATCCTCACCAAACAGATATCATTGGTCCCATGGTGGAAGCGAACGTCGTGAAAAATTTCTTGAAAAGCATAAAGACACAATGCTGTTTGCTAGCTCATTAGTCAGTATTTGCATGGGTTATTCATCCAACAATGTTACTTATAATTATATACCAAAATTTTTTTTTTTTAATTTATGATTAAAATCGCATCTATCTTCTGGTCATTAGCGACGGCTAGGTACTGTTTCCTTCTTTTTAAGACGATTACATCTTATGGTAGATGTCAGTTTCCTTTAGATAATTCATTTCCTATGTGTTTCTGCCGGTGAAGTTATTTTGTATGTACCAAAATTTATTTTCAGTTCTAACTTGTATTGTACCCTTGTAATTGACTCACTCATTGTTATATAAATATTGTATAAATATTGTATAAATATTATAACCTTGTAATTGACTCACTGTTATATAAATATTGTACATTGACTCATTGTTATATAAAAATTGTATAAATATTGTATAAATATTGTAACCTTGTAATTGACTCACTGTTATATAAATATTGTACATTGACTCATTGTTATATAAATATTGTACATTGACTCATTGTTATATAAATATTGTATAAATATTGTATAAATATTGTAACCTTGTAATTGACTCACTGTTATATAAATATTGTACATTGACTCATTGTTATATAAATATTGTTTAAATATTGTACAAAATATTGTAACCTTGTAATTGACTCACTGTTATATAAATATTGTATATTGACTTATTGTTATATAAATATTGTATAAACATTGTATAAATAATGTAACCTTGTAATTGAATCACTGTTATATAAATATTGTACATTGACTTATTGTTATATAAATATTGTATAGATATTGTATAAATATTGTAACCTTGTAATTGACTCACTGTTATATAAATATTGTACATTGACTCACTGTTATATAAATATTTTATATTGACTCATTGTTATATAAATATTGTATAAATATTGTAACCTTGTAATTGACTCACTCATTGTTATATATATATATGTATTTTATTATATGCTTTTACATACACATACACACACACACACACTTGTATTATAACATTTTCTACATATTTGTTGAATCTTTAACTTCATGTTGCGTATTTCTTAACAATTCTAATACTAAATTCAAATAATTTATTATGAATATACATTTATAACTGTTAAAAGTCTACTGCATAATGTAACAAAATTTTCCATTTCACAGATAAAGCAAGGCGTAGGAAGTCTGGCGTAGGAGTTGAGAGTTGCGAGTCTAGCGAGTTTAACGAGTAAATATAGCAATTAAGAGAGAATAGTGCAAACTTCATTTTCAAACTACCATTAAACGAAATTTCTTATTTTCGACTTTAAGTAAACTACCATTTTAAACCAAAATTCCTGCAAATTGGGATTCCTAGACTACCATTTTAAACCAAAATTCCTACAAATTGGGATTCCTAGACTACCATTTTAAACCAAAATTCCTGCAAATTGGGATTCCTAGACTACCATTTTAAACCAAAATTCCTACAAACTGGGATTCCTAGACTACCATTTTAAACCAAAATTCCTACACATTGGGATTCCTAGACTACCATTTTAAACCAAAATTCCTACAAATTGGGATACCTAGACTACCATTTTAAACCAAAATTCCTACAAATTGCGATTCCTAGACTACCATTTTAAACCAAAATTCCTACAAATTGGGATTCCTAGACTACCATTTTAAACCAAAATTCCTACAAATTGCGATTCCTAGACTACCATTTTAAACCAAAATTCCTACAAATTGGGATTCCTAGACTACCATTTTAAACCAAAATTCCTACAAACTGGGATTCCTAGACTACCATTTTAAACCAAAATTCCTACAAATTGCGATTCCTAGACTACCATTTTAAACCAAAATTTCTACAAATTGCGATTCCTAGACTACCATTTTAAATCAAAATTCCTACAAATTGGAATTCCTAGAACCCGGTTAGAAATTATCCGAACGCGACCGTGAAAGAACGTGCAAAAGTCTGTGATCTAGCGAATCGCTCGGCTTGTCCCAGCAATCCCTCCTCGCGAATTACCTTTCTAAATCGTCCCAACAACTGCCAAGTAGCATAGTTTCCACTTTCCAGCCACGGTATTAACTCGACTGTCGCGCGCGGCAACAACGAAAGAAGCGGATAAAACTGTCGAGAAGTTGGCGTCTTCTGAATTTATCGCCGTGTTCGGTGTGGCCCAGAGTGGTGAAGCGTTCGTCTGCTCGTAAGTAAGGAGCTCCGGATCGATGTCCCAATTCAACAGGTGCAGGAACGCCGAAGACGCGGGCCATTCCGGGGCGAGTTTCCGTGAATCGCGTCACCGTCAGCGCCATCAGCTATACGGTGGGGGCGGGAGTCGATAAAATTCCCGACGATACACGCCGAATTCCACGTCGAAGATTCACGGTTATATATACAGGGTGTCCAAACTGGTTGGGACCAAACTTAGACTACGTGAGTTCAAAGTAGATGAGAAAGGTTCGTATAAACTTATGTATCCGAAAAATGCTTTCTCGAAAAGATACAAGCGTTCAATGATTTATTACAAATTCTCGATGAGATTATTGCAAAATATAATCTTCACGGTATGATGTCGCATGATGTCTTGTTGGAAAAACACGCTGTCGAATGTGGTTTCAACGTGATGGTGCCCCGCCACATTTTGGACGGAATGTACGTGAATTTCTTAATAGACAGTTCCATCAACGTTGGATCGATCGCGACCGACCAATCAGTTTGCCTCCTAGATCGCCTGATACTTTGGCAATGTATTCAAAATGCATTTACTGTTATTTCCAATACAAGTGTGGAATATTTGAAAGAGTTGGACAATCACTAATTCGACGAATGGAAGCCTGCATTCTTGCCGAAGGAGGAATTTTCGAACGTTTCTTGTAACTGTCACAATAAATCATAAATAAGCTTTGAAAGGTTATATCTTTTCGGACATTAGTTTGTATGAACTTTTTTTTCATCTGTTTGACGTCAGTAAGACGGTAGTCCTTTTTGGACACCTTGTATAACTATTAGATGGCATGGGAGGGAAAGGAACGGAACGTGAATTTCCTTGGCGACAGCGTGGCAGAAATAATTCTTTTGCTGATTCGAGTCTGTTTGAAACAGCTCGGGCTTGCGAATTATGCGGGGACATCTCCTGCCTCTATTATGTTTTTTTGTAACTGGTAATTCTACGAGAAGAAAGACCGTTTGTCGACTTTAAATTTGACTGATTCTGAATTAAACGGAATAACTTTATTTGAGTTCTATTTCAATAATTATATTTCCATTTATTTTGATCGATTTTTCCATTTAAATTTGATTCATTCTGAATTGAACGAAACATTGTTCCAAGCGATAAATCGAAAGTGAATGCAATTTCGCAATTCTGCGAGAATTTCGAGAGAGACTTCAGTTTGAAAATTTATCAAGTACGTGCATGCGTGTTTATTGAGTGAATTCTTAATTAAGTATCTGCAAACTCTGTTTCTTTTTTTTTTTTTTAAACGAAATTTTGAAACTCGGAAAAAATTAGTTACATTCAAGTGTTGAATTGAAAAATTTCTATGGAAAAATGTGCCTTCATCACTGACATTTCTTTCACGTTTCTATAATTGCCTCCAATTATAGGACACACTCGATAGATGCAAATTTCTCGCAAACTATTCGTCATATATTCATCATATATAAAAAAAAAAAAAAATAGTTTGGACGAAAAGAAGATGATTTCGAAGAAATCATAATCTGATGTTTGTAGTTTTTTTTTTTTCCGATAGAGGTCATTTGAAAATCATTTCTAAGTGTTTAAACGATTTGATATATTTCTTGATTCATTAATCGATGCAACTTGGCAGTCTCTATAAAAAGAAACTAACTTATATATATATATATATATTTAAACTATGCAATTATATAATTATATGTACAATTATACAATTATATAGTTTTGTACAGGAACTCATTTTAAAACTTGAAGCCTCTGTTTTTAAAATACACAATTCAGTTTATTTCGTAATGTTTTTTACGTTACGTAACATGTGGCCGAGTTTTCGAAAATACTGTTAAATAAAATTACTATTAGTATCAAACATTACAAGTATAAAAACGTTGAACAATTTTTTTCATAGCAGAATCTAAAATGTGTTTGTAAATTAAAGTCTTTTCTTTAGAACGACGCTCGAAAATTTTGATTTTTTTGTTTTGCCAACTTATTGAACTGTGAATATTAGATTTAGATGGCAAGAATCAAAGAAATTGTAACATTTTCGTATTCAGAGTTTGATAAATTGGCGGAAAAGAAAATTGTACAGCAAGTTTCAAGAGTTTCGTCTAAAGGAGAGACCTCAGCATTTAAATTCATTTTTGATGCAGTCACGATGAAAAATCTTTCATTGTTTTTTATATACTAGTTTAGCGAGTTTATAACATTTTCCTAAAAAGATACGTGTCTTCAGTTTGCCATTTGTTTTATAGTGTAAAAACATCTTGGAACGAAATGAACAACGCATTGAAGAATAGAGCTTCCAGCTTTGAGCTCCAAGTCTATTATTATATAATTCCTTTTTATATAAAAATTATAACATTATTCGAATATTAACATGAATTACTACATGTCGAAAAGTTATTAGTTTAGAGAATACTTTTTCTTTAATACTGCAAACTTTATTGTATGAAAAGTCTGTTCTTGCTTTCTATGCATGGATTTTGTAAAATCACAATTGACATATTTCCCAAGCAAATATTATAATTCTCATATAAGGGGTTTCTCACATAAGATTTGCATCCGCTATTCGATTCAATCTTACGTTACAAATTTTTTATAAAGTATGTCAATCAAAATGGGAAAAGAAAAAACTTGAAGAGGCTGAAGAGTTTCAATGTCTGAAGTTTATTCGAGCTTCGCGGTGCATTTTTATTATCCTTGAAGAAGTCTTCCATGTGGGATTTACGTAAAGCTCCAAAATTAAGTTGAAGGAAGCGCATCTACTCCATCTTCCACATCGAATTCCATCAATAACATCTCAGCAACAAGCACGGGTTCGCGTTCTAACATCTTCTCCATCCACCATTAACCACTTGGCTTTTGATAATTCACTTTATTCTTTCTCCACGAATTTACTGTATACGAAGTTGATGTTTTTTTGTAAAATTAAGAACATCATAATCGGCGAGAGAGTGTGCTGCTTACGTTATTTTCAATGTGAATTTTCTTTTATTCAAACTATTATTTTCATCTTGTATTATTAATATCTCAATATTCGAAGTGTTGTATTGTCCAATAACATTGTTTGCTAGTAATTAGACAAATATCACTTACTAGTAGACATTTTATTGTTAATACAACATGTTTTATCATTGATATAACGATTGGGTATTAAAATATTCATAAAATAAAGAAGTTTAGATAAAGAACGATTTACATAATGTGAAACTAAGTACTGCTTGATACTGCGTTAACATTATATTAAAGTTTTGTTATCTTTCCATTATATTCAAAGTCNATATCACATGCTAGATATACTTATATTTCAATATAAATATATATATATATTTATATTTCAATATTTACGTTTTAACACGTGATGTAGTAAAGAAAAAGGTATACACTGTCTAGAAGAATATTGATGTTGTAGACTAATATAGTTTTAAGAATTAATCTTTTCTATGTTATTTTTATGCTATCCTATCTGTAATAATTCCCAACTCTGTCTATTTTCTCATCACTAGACTGCCAATTTTTTAATGTGCGAAACTGCACGTGATTGATAATATAAAAACGTAAATGAAATATCGAAAATACAGTGCTTTTTATAATACCACGTAGGTGAGACAATTATCTATCGTGGTATTATTTTTTAAACTGTCGTTCTATTCTCAGAAATCTGAATTTATATAAAAATCCGTAGTTTACTGGTCAAACTTTTCACTCAATTTTCACCGGTTCCTTAAGTAGCCATTTTTCTTGAAAGGATTTTTTTGTCTAGTTTCGCTCGTCACTTGTCGAGTTTCCACATCTTGTGTAATAATGCGTAATAGTTGTGATTGTTACAAATAATAACAAGATCGAAGAATAACGAAATATTGGCGATGTAAAAATAATTCATAAAATATGACTACGAAATGATAAATATATTACTTGTAATACTTCTCAAATTATTAAAAATAACGAAACACCCCATACCAGATTAGATGAATCTAAAATGTAAAACGAGAAGAGAAGCTAGCAAATCGAGCTGAATAGAGTCTGACGATTTCGCGTAGAGTGGATAAGTTGTCGGAAGCTTTATCGACATCGATGACTCGTGAATTCTGTGGTAAACCAAAATCGATTGTAAGAACCAACTACCTTCTAGTAGCATCTCGTAAGAAGCAGGAAGAGAAGATTTCAACGAAGAATTCAACGAGAAGATTTGATGTTTCCACGAGTTGCAATCAAGTTCAACAAGGTGATCAATAAAAAAGCAAGATACGCAAAAAATGAGAAAAAAAAAAATAGAGTAATTACAATGAAAGAGCAAAATTGAACACAGGTATTTTTAACGCGAATAATATTTCATTGAGCATTTGCTTACAGAATACAAAAGAAAAAATAAAATAAAATAAAATAAAATAAAATAAAATAAAATAAAATAAAATAAAATGAAATGAAATAAAATAAAATAAAGTAAAATATGTATAGTGTTTTCTGCAACTTGTCTTGGCTTTCCAAAAAAAATTTTTCCGAATTCTCGTGTCACGCGAAACGTGTTTCACTGGCCTGTGTTATTTATTTTCAAGTTCCGAGTTTTGACACAACGCGGAACGAATCAACTGAGGGTTGAATGTAGACGAGTGTGGTGACAGAATTGAAGGACCAAATTCAATATTTCAACGTGACAGTGCTCTTGAAACATAGTTGTTGAAACATAGCAGGGCTTGAAAACAGTTATGGCATCCTTGAAACGAGAATTCGATCCTTGAAACAGTACGAAGGATCGACATTCTTAATAAGTGTTACGAAGAATCCAATTCTGTTGATATTGGTTTTAATTGCGGTCTTTTATACATACAGGGTGTTCGCGTTATTCTTGTCCAGTGTTTTCTTTTTATTTTTTTATTTTTTTTTTGGAAATGGTAAACAAGAGGAAAGAACAACAGAGGACAAAATTGTACGGTTTACTATGACCAGCATAACAGTGTATAACAATTTTTTTTGTTTGCAATATTTTTTACGAAATTCCGCTTTCAAACAAACAGAAATAGCATTCTATATAAAAAAAATTAAAGATCGCCTTAAATTCGTGAAAAATATTGTAAACATGAAAAAATTGCTACACACTGTATTGTTAACCGTACAATTTTGTCCTGTGCCATTTTTTTCTTTACCATTTCTGGGAAAATCGTTGGAAAACAAAAATATCACGTATGGGTCCTAAAATCGCTCATTTTCTCGTCGTATACTGTAGAATGAGTTCGTTTTGTAGTCAGAGATTCGCAAGTAAGTAGAACGAGTCAGCTTAGAACTAGACACCTGCAAGTAGAATAAACTTACAGTCAGACAGAGAGGTGAGACAGTTGAATCAGACACTTGCAAGTAGAATATATTTATAGTCGGGCATTTGCGAGTAGAATAAGTTTATAGCACGTCCAACAACTTAAAGATAGATTCAGGGAGACTGTAGCGACCTCTACTTTGAAGAATTTAGATCAACGACATCCATGTTACGTCGAGATGTGTATTTAATATAAACAATAGAATATTTAAAAATAGCTATTAACTTTATTATCACCATAGAAATGTTTACTGACACTTATATACATTGTAGCCATAGTAGAAATTCTTCATTCGTTATTTTATTTAACTTCCATTATGTAATCTTCATTAAATTATTAGTAATTGTATATTTTGCGATATTGATAATATTTTTATATAAACAACTAAAATTAATTACGGGGTTATTATTTATTTATAGTATTGTGATATAAATATAAATTATCATAATCACTATAAGACAATTCAGTCAGAGACACTACACAAATTGATAAACTCAGTGCCACGAAGAACATTTGCTATAACAGAGAAGGACCGAAAAATTCGTTTTTATGCACTGAAATTTTTTTTTTTTTTTTTAACTTTTACTGTAATAAAAATATAAGGTTGTAACTTATGTTTATCGCGCACTATTTCTGTTTTTTAAATGGAATATGTATTATCTACATTGTCGAAAGTCTCGCGTTATTGAAACACATAAGCTGCTATATGTCATGTTACTTCTTTGTGTTAAATGTACTGAGTTATTCATTTAAAACGAATGATTTCAAGAGGAATTATATTATTTAACCAAGCCGTGTGTTCTATATACTGAAAAATAAAAAAAATATTTCCTAGTGTCATTTCCCGAGTAGTCGGTTCGAAAATTTCGTTTCCTAAATCTCGTTTCATTCGCAGTTCTATTTTTCGTTCCAATCAACCACTATATTCCAAACAGATTTCCACGTTTTCGGATCCAGCAAAAAATTTGCTCTAGTTATTCAATTTGAAAAAAAGCGAGCTGAGTGTGTCGATCAAGTGAACAGAGACACATGATAAAATGGCAAGCGTTGACGTTTGAATAAAATTTGCGAAAACAGCGTGAAAAGAGAGAACCGGTAGAGTTTCCCAATTGTTGAAAATACGTATATGCAAGACAACTGCACCAACCTGAAAGCTCGATTTTTATCTTCGCCTCTATCGATTCGCGGATTCTATTGTAAATCAAACTGAATGTACTGCGTTTTATGTTTTTTCTTTTCTTTTTAGTCTAACAGTGTTCCGTAATGTCTGAACTTTCAATGGAATTTTTCTTGTAAAAATAAATTTTAAAATGGGAATCGACGAGAAAAGACTCAACGCAGGCTTTCTCGCAGTAAGGTATCACAACGTATCAGTGGGAAATAAATAGCAAAACGAGGAAAAGAAACGTTAGAACGTAACTAGGTGTTTATAAAATTTTCGTGCTCGAATACAAAATATGTATTGGTATACCTATTGATTGAAAGAATGAAAGAACGCTTTTGAAATGCAATTATTTACCAGCCTTCTTTTGCGCACGCACGTGCAGAACATCTCTGAAAGGAAATTGAAACAACAATAAAAAAAAGTATCTTATATTCGTCAGTATTCTAAATTTATCGTTAAGGGGGCAGGACAGTTTGCCTATAAATTACGAATAATTTGGAGAGCCAGTAAAACAAAAGTACATACTTGATTGACATGAGCTATTGTGGTTAATTTTAACACACTTTTTATGAACTATAAACAGCAACATTAAAAGAGAAAAAAAGAGGGCTCTTATTTAACTTTTTAACAGCATTTTTTTTACATGATTTACACTTTTTTTTTACATTGCCTATCAGTGCGCATGATTCCAGTCAAACTGGATTAGTTGCAACAGAAAGGCAAAAAAAGGTTCAAAAGTGAAGAATATAACATTTTCATTTCTGTGAAAATTATGAAAATAGCAACTATTTGTTTTTGATGCATCGAATTTGTGCCAAAAGTTCCTACGTTTTTTGTTTTGTATTTTTTGAAATTGTTGAAAATTAAAAAATGTTCGATCGCCAATCCTTAGTAAGTGTTACGCTAAAGATACGTACCAAGTTTCACAGTAATTCCGAGATATCTTGCACACCGTTTCTGAAAACCTAGTTTCGAGAAAAACGCGTTTAAAGTTTCAAAACGTCATTTTTCATACGTATATGTTTACTTATCGCAGCTCACAGTTTTTACGATTCACAACCAAATTGAATCCACGTCCGCTAATATTCAATTCACCAAAAGTGAATATTTGAATCGAGTTACACTTTATAATACTGCTTAAAGTTGCAAATAGTGATACAAATTCAATTATTCTGTATCCTCAGATTGATTATTATACCCCAGAATAAGTCGTTTCAAAGGCTAGGGCCTTTTGTATCTTATTTCCAAGACTTCAAATTACTATTTAAAACAAAACGAAAAATAGTCGATTTTTTGAAAATTTCAAGCTGTCCTAACGCCTTAAACAGAAATTTTGGACGACGCTCTTTTACATTACAATTTTTATTTGTGGAATTTATCAAAAAAAAAATTGAAAACACAGAAGAATATAAAAATTATTTCGTCAGTATGACATTGAAAATATTTATTCTGATTTTTATTAAACAGAAATTTTGGACAATGCTCTTTACAATTTTTATTATGTACAACATCTGAAAATATTAATTTCGTTATAATAATATATTGAAACGTTTTATGAAAATGTATTTGATTGTTATTACAAGATCATTAAACGTAAATCTAACGCATACATAGTAGTGATTAATTATTATTGTTTTATTGATTATTATTTGTATTACATCATTATTCTGTATTATTATTCAAACCAGAACAGTTAATCAAACAAGATAACGTTTTGATAGCTTCATGTTCACTACGTTTATAAATGTGTTAAAACGAAGCTGCATTTCTTCGAATTAATTTGTTAATTTGGTTAATCAAAATTTGCATGCTGTAGTAAAAGAAGAGACAAATGGTTTACAATGGTTTTCTTTCATTAATAATAAACCAATATAAAACAGACATAAATTGCTGTTCAGTTGTATATAACCTATTCTCAGTTATATTCAATTTTATAGGGTATTCGAAATTGAAACTTTCTCTTGTTTACAAAATCGCGATATTCATGTAAAATCTTTACAAAATCGACAGAGTGAAAATTTCGTTTTTAACGCGGAACAAAGAGACACTGAAAGAATCGATTATTCTGTTTTTAATAGGAGGCAAATGTTTGTAAAAATTGATTTTAAACGTCTTTCTTCCGAATTATTCTGTTTCTTTGTTACATTACAAAATTGAAAAGACTTTCAAACTTTTAAGATTCTCTCGTTGTTTCTTTGGAAAAAATAATAATTACATTTTTTACTTCGTAGAATGCGTGTAATCATGCTTTAAAGAAATTTTTAAAAGAATTCTACCAAATGCCGAAAGTTTTTATGATTAAATATGAAATATTTGCTTGGGCATCTAATTCTTCAAAGATTACATAAAATAAAGTATTAAAAACAAAAGAAAATGAATAAGGTGTACTTTTTACGATGTAGAAAAGTATTCGAATGTCATACGTTTAATGTACTTTCACATTCTACAACTATTTTTATTGCAGTTCTGAAATATTTGTACACTTTTTTGATAGATTTCTCTACTCTCTTTTTGGAGCACGAAAATTATTGAATTTCAAGTATCAATTTATCATTAAATTCGGTTATTCTCGAAAAAAAGGTTTCTAGTTTTGCTTGCATACATACTGAAAACCGTAAAGACAAAATATCATTCGATTGTTAAATTATTAAATTATATATTGTATCATATTTAATTTATATTTAATTTAATTATATGTTATATTAAATTGTTAAATTATATATTACATCATATTCAATTTATATTTAATTTAATTTTATATTATATTAAATTGTACTAAAAAATTATTAAACTACATATTATATCATATTTAATTTATATTCAATTTAATCATATATTAAATTAAATTCTATGTTAAAATATATTATATTATATTTAATTTAATTACATATTATATTTTATTAAATTGCATTAAAAAAATTATAAAATTATTAAAAAAAAAATTGACTTTTGGCCAAATTTTCGGGTGAAATTCTCCGTCAAATTCATTGTCGCATCGTTTCTCGCAACCTCCTCCTTTCTTCCTTATTGATCAATTCACACTGACACGTTGCGTCATTTCCTCGCGTATACTAATTGCACGATTTTACAGAATTGTAAAAATAATGCAAACCCTCTGAATTACATATCACGCGTTACAATTCTTGTTTTGTAAGGTTAACATCGAAATGCAGCTTCGCGGATGCGAATGCACGCGCTTGATTAAACGACCGAGCAATTTTCGAACGGCAAACCGGTGCCATTTTATCGACGCTTCGAAAGAATAACGGCGACAGAAGTTTCCCGTCTGTGGGTATTTCAGATTCCATTGTTCGAAATCGGGGAAAGAAAGAGGAGAAAAGAAGAAAAAAAAAAAAAGGAATAAAAAAAAGGGACCATTCGAGCCCTTCGGATTCGGAACAATATTGTCCCCATTTGACGAATGAAACGTTCCATTCCGGGGACACGCGTTCCACCTGATATATTCCCAGTAATCACTCATTTTCGGGCGTGTGTGCGCGCGCACGTACGCGAACTCGCGATTTAAATGGCCCTCGAATGTATTCAGTTCGACGGCCCGTGAAAGAATGTAACCCGAAAAGGGAATTTTCAGTTTTTGCGTGATATAAATCGCCGTGGAAATACCACGATGTCGTTCAGCCTCCAATCGAGCCTTTTGTCATTTCATTCCGCCGATTGCTTTCCCTCCTGCACCGGTTTCCCTTCTTTTCTCTTTCATTTCCTTCCACGCCGGACCGTTTTACTCGTTATCGACAGGAAAAACCCCTCTTGAAAAACGTGAACGATTAATTCGATCAACGGCCGGTTTCATCGCTTTTCAATTATCATTAATGGTAATTCGCGTTTCACGCTCGTAGGATTTTCCTCAACGAGCGGTTTCCTTTTTCTTTTTTTCCTTTTTTTTTTTTTCCTTTTTTCCCCCCTCAAGGGAAACGTCGAGTTGCATGGAACAGACTGAAATTCTTCCTCTTTGCAACGACTCCTTAAAACACGCTGATTTCTTTTCTTCTTCTTCTTTCATTGAACTTGTTGAAACGCTAAGATTAGAATTTTTCTTGAACTTTTGTTTCGTTCAACTCTGTAATTATATGAATAATAACCTTAAAATTATTATTATTTTATTATTATTATATTGTTTTTATTTTATTAAAATTGCCCTTTAATAATATTCAACGTTCAATAAAATGGCGAAAATTCTAAGAAAAAACTTGCCATTTTATTGAACTTGTTAAAACGCTAAAATTAGAATTTTTCTTGAACTTTTGTCGTTGTAATTAACTCTGTAATTACATTGACAATAGCCCTAAATTATTATTATTATATTGTTATTATTTTATTATTATTATTATATTGTTATTATTTTATTATATTATTTTATTACTATTTTATTAAAATTGCTATTTAATAATATTCAGCATTCAATAAAATGGTAAAAATTTTAAGAAAAGTCTCGTTATTTTATTGAACTTGTTAAGATTAGAATTTTTCTTAAACTTTTGTCGTTCAACCCTGTAATTATATTGACAATAACCCTAAAATTACTATTATTATATTGTTATTATTTTATTACTATTTTATTAAAACTGCTATTTAATAATATTCAACGTTCAATAAAATGGTAAAAAGTTTAAGAAACAACTTGTTATTTTATTGAACTTGTTAAGATTAGAATTTTTCTTAAACTTTTGTCGTTCAACCCTGTAATTATATTGACAATAACCCTAAAATTACTATTATTATATTGTTATTATTTTATTACTATTTTATTAAAACTGCTATTTAATAATATTCAACGTTCAATGAAATGGTAAAAATTTTAAGAAACGACTTGTTATTTTATTGAACTTGTTAAGATTAGAATTTTTCTTGAACTTTTGTCGTTCAACCCTGTAATTATATTGACAATAACCCTAAAATTACTATTATTATATTGTTATTATTTTATTACTATTTTATTAAAACTGCTATTTAATAATATTCAACGTTCAATGAAATGGTAAAAATTTTAAGAAACGACTTGTTATTTTATTGAACTTGTTAAGATTAGAATTTTTCTTGAACTTTTGTCGTTCAACCCTGTAATTATATTGACAATAACCCTAAAATTACTATTATTATATTGTTATTATTTTATTACTATTTTATTAAAACTGCTATTTAATAATATTCAACGTTCAATAAAATGGTAAAAAGTTTAAGAAAAGACTTCAATTTTCAAAATGACGGTGAATCTATGGCTGAGGAAAATTTTTGTTAATGTTTCTACGCGTGTTTGAACTTTGACAATTTTCGAGAAAAAAGTATTCTCGCTTTCCCATTAAAATCATTTTCGAAAAAAGGGAACTCACGACCTCTCACGCTTTAAACCGTAACCAAGTGACCTTTCTTTATAGAATTATAATTACAGCGAGATTTTATAGATTTTAAATTGTTCATTGTCGTTGGTACAGCCATGCTCTTTGCTGTATGTAATTCAATTTAAAAACACAAAGTTGTTCTTCACACATCGCACATATGGTGCGCCCGTGTGTACGCTACGCACACAGATTTTCACAGTCTGACAAACGAAAAAGTTTCGAACAAAAATTTAACAGTGTGCAACAAATATAGCTGGAATTTCAAAAATAGTTTGCTTTCACAGCACAGAAACTTTATGTTTTTCAAATTGGACCAGATATTCTTTCTTCCGTGATACTGTATTGTAAGAAACATTGACCAAAGTGAAAAAGAAAATTTGTAACGTTTGTTGGAGACTTCATAGATACAAAACAGTGTATTTGTAGAGATTCAAGTAATTTTTCGTAAGATGCACAAGTAAAAAAGGTTTTAATTTATTTCGTTAAAGAAATAATTTAATTCGTTGTAATTTATTGTATTAAAAAGCTTTTATATCTTTTTATTTCAATGTCTCTGATAGAAACTTCATGCTTTAGTCGTTTTTCGTATTTTTATTAACGTAGTAACCAATTTAATGTCCTATCTTGTTGGTAATTGTTGTAAAAATGGATTTTCTGATTGATTTTAAAGGATTTGAAATATGTTGTAAATAAGTAAGTATCCTAAACATTCTTTTCCCTGTATATGCTAGTATTGCTCGATCGGTCGGTTTCGAAAATATGTATTCGCAAAAATACTTTTGACACTTTTTTTTTAGTTAGATTTTAACTTTCGGCTAGGTTTGGTTAAATTTATAATCTAGGTTTAACCGCTATTGCTGGCACTTTAATTTACAATTGTTAATTTTAATTCCCTCATTTAATTTTCATTAATTATATAAAGAACTTTTTATTAATTTTATTGTTTTATTAATTTATATGTTTAATTTAAATGAATTATATATAAAATATTAGTTTAATTAATAATTCAACCATAATTATATTTTATATCTTATTTATAATATTATTAATATTATAATTTGTTAAAAATTAAAATTACTCATATTAAATATAATTAATTTAATTAATAATAATTAAGGTTAGAAACAGTTCCTTAAAACTTGCTATACAATTTTGTTTCGGTATTTATTGAAGCTTGAACATCAAAAATTCAATAAATTCTAATATTTTGTCGTTTCTGTACGAAACGTGATAAAATGGCGGGAAAAAGTCATACAGCAAGAGGAATCATTGCAAAGATTTCAATTTTCAAGGCCATGGTAGATTTGTCACGAGAAAAGTTTCTTCAGAGGTATTTATATTTTGACAAAAGTATCTTTCTTTCCTGCTTGTTGCATGATGTAAAAGCATCTTGAAAAAAGAAAAAATAATGCAAAAGTAAAGACTTTAGTCTTCAAAATGAGATCAACTGGATTGTTATATGACTTTTTTTTTTAATGAAATTGTAACTGTTTAAATTATTCAGTTCGAAGCCTCTGTACATATGTGAGTACTTCAAAAATTACATAGTATGTATCAGAATACGTATTAAAAATATTTTATTAATTAATATTAAAAATAAAAAATAAAATTAAAAATATAAAAGAATATAATATAATAAATATAAATATAATATAAAATACAAATTTGTATATAATATAAAATTTTTTATTAATTTTTTTATAAAATTTATAAAATAGAAATTTATACGTAATATAAAGAAAATTTGAAATATAGTATTAAAAATATTTGGTAACGTGTGTAGAGAAATTATATTTCTGCCCCAGTGAAATCAGAGAGTTAGCCTTACTTTCGCAATAATTATCATTTTACTCCATCTTGCAAATTCACTGATGATCACTTCTGACTAATGCTCTACGTTTACATTCTGCAATCATCGTTAAAAGTGGAGTGAAATGGAAAATTAAGTAATTCAGTTTGTACTTTCATCTATGAAAAAAATTAATGATAACAATGTTCCACCTGAAACCGTTCAATTTTTATCTCAAACATTTTGCTAGTAGTATCAATGGTTCGACAGATAATTTGAGTGGAATATTTCATGTAAAAAAAAGGCAATGTGTATAATCTTGCGATTATATGTAAAAATTAACATTTTCTACACTGTCGTGTTACGCGCTTTTTATTCATTCATTCTAAATTCATTTATATTATACTATTATATATTATACTATTATACCATTATATATTTCTATTTGTATATTTTCAAACCTCAATGTCTGACGACGGAAATTCGTAAAGTCATAGTATATTCAAAATTCAACAAAATGGCGAAAGAAACATCGTACGTCAAGTTTTAGAGGCTTCAGTCTTCAAATTCATTGCAGATTCAGTCACAAGAGAAACTGTTCAATATTTCTACACAACTAACGACAAAACAATTTATAGTATTTTCTTGTCTTACATAATGTAAATATCATTTAGAATAAAATGAACGATGCATTTTGAAAATAGAGGCTTCATACTTTTAAAAAAAACTAGGTCAATTGTATGATTTTGTCTGACGAAGTCAGAGTTGAGCAGTAATCGATTACTTTGTAATCATTTCTATAATCAATTACTAAATGTAATCAGTGATTATAAATAAATATGACAAACTATTTGATACATACTATAATAAGTGTAAAATGTACTACTAATACAGTCATGATCGAAACTAAAATCATTTTCAGATTATTCAATTAATCTTCAATTATTGATTAATTTCTGTAATTTATAATTGTCAATCAGTAATTTTTTTAAATCGTTGCGCGATTGATTTGTATTTTGTTACAATCTATAACGTGTTGTTTCTTCACATTGTCATAACACGTGTTCGAACGTGATTACTCTAGACCCAGAATTATATTATTCGACATAACTAAATATTATTGTTGGAAACAACTTGCAGCTTGTACTGAAGAGAATATAATTAATTATTGCAACCAAAACTGAAGAGAATATAATTAATTATAGTAAGTATCTGTATCATTTATAATAATTTGTTGAGGTTTATGATTCTCTGATATATCTTTGATACAGGAACTCGAATCATTTTTCAAAATTTCGATCATTCAAGTTTATCGTTAAAGTCCATCAAGTCGTACAAAAGATTGTGCCAATAGTAACTGCTCAGATGACTCAATTATGGTTGATGGACAATTTTTTGAATATTTGCAACGAATCCCGATAAAATTGTATTTCAAGATAGTGCGAAGTAAATGTACATAGCATTTTTATATTCCATTATATTTCATTGAATAACAGAAAATTATAATCATAAAATAACTGCATACAACAGTATTTTTATTCTGATTATAATATTACTATTTGTAAAATAAAAATGTCTTCAAGTCCCGACGTAATTGAAGTAAGTGTATTTAATAACGGGATTTCAGTTTAATTAAATTATTTATACTTATTTTCGGAGATTCTATTATGTTAATTTGAATCGATAGAGAAATCGATCTGTGAAAAAATATTTAAAAAAATGAAATGGAGAAGAATGATTCTGAAATAATAAAAAAAACTAAATACATGTAAATAAATAAAACATAAATGTAACCGAATAATCATAAATAAATATAACAAACAAATATATAAACTATATATATATATATGTACATATAGTTTATATATTTAATATAATAAACTAAATTATAAAATATATATAATATAGTATATATATATAATTATACTATATATATAAGTTATATTATATAATATAAAGTAATATATATAAATATATATATAATATATACAAATAAATATATAAATATAAAGTAATATATATAAATAAATATAACAAACTACTGATACATACTATAATAAGTGTAAAATGCACTACTAATACAGTCATGATCAAAACTGTAAATAAATAAAACATAAATGTAACCGAATAATCATAAATAAATATAACAAACAATTATATAAACTATATATATATATATATGTACATATAGTTTATATATATAATATAATAAACTAAATTATACTATATATATAAGTTATATTATATGATATAAAGTAATATATATAAATATATATATAATAGATATAAATAAATATATAATTATAAAGTAATATATATAAATATATATATATAATAGATATAAATAAATATATAATTATAAAGTAATATATATAAATAAATATAACAAACTACTGACACATACTATAATAAGTGTAAAATGCACTACTAATACAGTCATGATCAAAACTGTAAATAAATAAAACATAAATGTAACCGAATAATCATAAATAAATATAACAAACAATTATATAAACTACATATATATATATATATGTACATATAGTTTATATATATAATATAATAAACTAAATTATAAAATATATATAATATAGTATATATATAATTATACTATATATATAAGTTATATTATATAATATAAAGTAATATATATAAATATATATAATATATATAAATAAATATAACAAACTACTGATACATACTGTAATAAGTGTAAAATGCACTACTAATACAGTCGTGATCAAAACCAAAATCATTTTCAGATTATTCAATTAATCTTCAATTATTGATTGCTGATTATTTGAGAAGAATTTGACATTATTTGGCAGTCGGTGATCACGATTAACATCCTTGATTCCACGTTAGTCATTTATCAGATTAGCTTTCGTCCAACGAAACGTACGAAGTTACAGCAGCTTAAATATTATATCGTCCGTGGATGAATACAATTTTCTTGGCGAGTTAGTCCGGTCGCGCGGCGGAAGGAAGGAAAGAAGAGATAACCAGTTCTCTCAGAGGGGATGAAACGGGCTCGATAGACGACGCTAGGCGCGTTAATCCACTTTGTTAGCTGAAACAACGGGCGTGGTATATACTCTTGGCTTTTATCGGATCGGCCAAGCACCGGCAATGAGCCTCCTTCGTACTCGCCGTCGCCACTTGGCGATTATCTGATTACTTTCTCACGCAAAGTTCGTTCGTTCATTCACGAGTGCCTGCCCAAAAAATACTGCGAGGGCAAGATTGATGATTTACTCGAAGGAAAAAAAAAAAAAAAAGAAAAAGAAGAATTATAACGATTGTGTTTAATTATCATGTTAAATGAAAGATAATTGTGTTTGTATTCTGATCTTTTCATTAAGGGGGTATTCTAGTAATTATTTGAGATTATTTTGAGAATTTTCTTTTTCCAAGGAACCATGATACATTTTGGTATGCAGTTTTTGCATACAGACTTATTCATACTTGAACAGCATTTACAATTTTTTTTTTTTTTTTTAATAATATTAATAAAAGTTGTGGAAATTATATAGCCTTAGGTAAAGCAGGTTTCTAAAAACTAAAAAGTTAATGGAAACTAAAAAACCAAAATGCATCTTAATTAGTATAAATGTGGCTATAGCATGAACCACTGAAACCAGCGAAATTTTGAGAATTAAAAAAATGGAAGCATTTTGAAGTTAAAATATCGATTTTCCTAGTGCTTTTTGCCTTTTGGATGGTAAAAAGAAAAAAAAATAGAGAAGAACATCAGATTTTGAAATCCGTGGTTCATGCGATGAAGGTACATCCGATGAAGATCTCCTCCAAATTTCAAGTCAATCGGTCAACTAAAACGTGAGATATCCCGTCAGCCAGTTTAAAAAATGGATTTGAGAAAAACACATTTAAAGTTCTTGTTACCCTTTGTACAAAAATATTCATACTTACGATCAATCGAGCAGTACAAAAAATAGCATATTGTAAAATAATAATAATGTAAAAATAAATAATAATATAAATAATAGTACTACATTATAATAGTATAAATAATAGTACTATAGTATAATAGTATAGATAATAGTACTACATTATAATAGTATAAATAATAGTACTATAGTATAATAGTATAGATAATAGTACTACATTATAATAGTATAAATAATAGTACTATAGTATAATAGTATAGATAATAGTACTACATTATAATAGTATAAATAATAGTACTATAGTATAATAGTATAGATAATAGTACTACATTATAATAGTATAAATAATAGTACTGTAGTATAATAGTATAGATAATAGTACTATAGTATAATAGTATAAATAATAGTACTGTAGTATAATAGTATAGATAATAGTACTATAGTATAATAGTATAGATAATAGTACTATAGTATAATAGTATAGATAATAGTAATATAGTATAATAGTATAGATAATAGTACTATAGTATAATAGTATAAATAATAGTACTATAGTATAATAGTATAGATAATAGTACTGTAGTATAATAGTATAAATAATAGTACTGTAGTATAATAGTATAAATAATAGTACTGTAGTATAATAGTATAAATAATAGTACTATAGTACTATAGTATAAATAATAGTACTATATTATAATAGTATAAATAATAGTACTATATTATAATAGTATAAATAATAGTATTATATTATAATAATATAAATAATAATATTATAAAATAAAATATTTTTTGAGAAAGACACATTTGAAGTTTTTGTTACCCGTTGTACAAAAGTACTCATACTTACGTTGCGAGCAGTACACCGTTTGAATTTTACAAATTCAAACAAATCCTTTTACATAGACATTTTCGAAGGCATGTATTTTGAGAAAGTGTAAAATAAAATTGATTAAGCCGAATTACCAGAATACTCCCTTGAACAGAAATTTTGGACAACGTTCTTTTACATTACAATTTTTGTTTAAGGAATTTATCGAAAAAATTGAAAACACAAAAGAACATGTTAAAAAATGTTTCGTCAGTATGATATTGAAAATATTTATTCGTCTCCATTCTGATTTTCATTAAACAAAAGTTTCGAACAATATTTACAATTTTCATTATGTACAATATCTGGAAATATTAATTTCATTATAATAATATATTGAAACTTTTTCTGAAAATGTATTTAATTTTGGTGATTATCTGATTACTTTCCGCAAAATTCCCGAGTAAATTTTGCTCAAAAATACCGTGAGGGCAAAGGTGATTTATTTGAAAAAAAGAAAACAAGTTATAATCGTCGTGGTAAATGATTGTATCGAATTATCACGTCAAATGAAAGGCAATTGTGTTACACCTCACCGATAGAAATATGTTGGCAGCATTGTAATTTCGAGACACTTTAACGATGAGAATAAATAGCTCACAGTCTTCTCATAATTTACGATGGAATAATTACGCTCCACATCTCAGGAAACTTGAGCGAATATCGAGTCACGACGTGTGAACTGTTTAGAATTTTTGCTGCATGGGACAACTTCACCAGACAAGGAAAATTTCTATTCGAAATTTTCCGTTAAAAAAAAAAAAAAATAGCTTTCTGTCTGAATTTCTGTTTAAACTTTCTATTTAAAAATATAGAGGATTCAGAACCGCGAGACGAGAGAGATAAAAAAAACAGAGTTGTATAGTATTTTTAACAAACGATATAAATGCACCGTGTCTATAGAAACAGCAGATGAGCATGAGTCTTTTTAGATATGTGAAAAATTCATTGCATGGATGTGTATCTCAGATTCAGACATAATATTCAAAATCAAAATGGAATTTCGTTCGCAACGTAACGAAAGAAAATGCAGAAGACTACTTTTACTACAAATATATTTAAGAAATATTTTCTTAAAAGTGAAGTCAACATTTGTTTCTTGTGAAAAAAAGTTTTATTCTACATTTTCGATCAATTTTTTTTAATCTTCATTATTTTTCCAATCATAGATAGTCTGCACATATTAAAATTCATTCTAGAAATGCAATTAAAAAAAAGAATGGAATTTTTTCGCGAAACTATTCCGATATTGTATATCTGTATGCAAACTTTAACCAATAAAATAAATCTGTTTCAATTTCACAAACGTATATTTAGTTGTGCAAGGCTAGAAATATTTTTTTCTATCTTCTTTCAAATATGTATGTAGCTCTTTTTCAATTCGCAGGTTTGTGAAACATGGATCAGCAGCGATGCTGTAAAATTCTTTTTCCCCTTGTAGCCTTGCATAATTAAATACACGTTTGTGATTGAAACAGAGCAATTTTATTAATTAAAATTTTAGTAGTGTGAAATTTATATTATCGAAATAGTTTCATTCCTTTTTAATCGCATTTCTAGATTGAATTTTAATGTGTACAGACTATCTATGATTGGAAAAGGAATAAACATTAAAAAGTTGGTCGAAAGTGTAGAATAAAGTTTTCTTCACACTTCAAAAAATGACTTCACTTTTAAGAAAGTATATTTGACTGGATATCACAAAGATACTCCACGTGCGAAGACAAATATGAAAATTAAATTTAAAAATTCATCAATCACAGGACAATTTTTAATGAAACATATAAACAAGCATGATATAAACAAATTCTCAAACTTTTCTTAAACTTTCAACGGAACATGAAATGAAAACATTTCGTTCTTCATTTTCCACTTATGTCTGCACGTGGAATATTTTCATGTCGATTACGTATTTCCTATGGAAATTAATTAAATTCCAATATATTTGACAAATTTATTCATAAAATGTATTTGGAGAAGATAAACTATAGAGTAGAGAACTATTTATAACACAAAAAAGAATACAAGCTTTAATTCGTACATTTTACGAGAAATGATTCAAATTTTTATACCTGTGATGAATCTACGAAATTTCTTTGGAAATTTGAAATGTTATCTATGAAAATTTCTGCGATGAATTATTTCTTACATTAATGTTTTTAACAATCAACCACAAATTTAAATACATTGGAATTTTTACCATAAATGATGCAACTATACATATAAATTTAAAATTTAAAATCACTTCAGATAAATGATATTTATTATTACTGAAGTGTAAATAGTTAATCTACAGTATTATATATTTAATAGATTAAACAATAAATATAATAATAATATAGCAGCATTTTGCTGAAATTACTCACGTTGGTATTTCTAGTGTTAATATCAAATAGACACATTATCAGTATTACATAGTTAATAAACCCCCTTGTTCCCCTATAATTCGTTATCAAATATGTATTACCCAAAATATGCAAACTATCGCAATGAACTAATATCTAATTTCAATTCGTATTCCACTTTCGAAATACGTCAATAGTTTTGCGTACACAATTGTACGTGGAATCAATGAAATTTCGACGAAATAATTACACGAAACCAATGCCGAGAATCACATCGTAAATTGGAAATGAGTGCTAATGACAATTGTGAAACGTTTAAAGGATAAATTTCGCGGAGAAACGAAACGTAATGAAATTTCTAATTTTCGTAATAAATAATCAATAAGTAATTGTGACATTTGAAAATTTTTAATCCCGTGATTATTCAAAATGACTGTTTAAGGAATAAGTTAAAATAAAGCGTAAAATCTCTATTAGAAAAATTAAAACAAAATTGAAAAAACAGGAAAATATACGAGTACTAGCTTTTATTTGTATATTTTAAACGAAATGTGTTCGTTTGTGTTTCGAACAAAGTTTCGAGAGTTTAAAAATTAATTTTCGAATCCACCGCTGACTGCAGACTTCGAAACAGGATGTAATTAATATAATATTCAGACTGTCAAGTTTCAATATACAAGAAAATGTATAATCGATCCACTAACATCGCGTAGTATGTGCACTGGTACAACCTTGAAATATCCTCCGACGTTATATGAATGAAAAAGTTGTTAATACCGCGTGAGACCTACTTTTTATACTGAACAGCTTTTGTAAACATTTTTTTTTTTCGTAGCTTCAACCCATTCCGAGACATTTCACTGTACTCAGTTAGACGAAACACCCTGTACATATGTTTGTACGTGCATATAACGCAATTATTCTCTAGCTTTATTGCCGGTAGCTAGCGGTAACTCTGGCCAATTGCAAGATCGAACGATGGTAGACCACAATTTACGAATTAAACGTGTCTGAAACATCGACGTGCATGTACATAAATTCCTACACGTTGTTGGAGAATGTACCAAATTTTGGAAATCATAACGGGTTTCGTAGCGAAACAGAAACTTTTGCCCAAAAGTCTAAGGGCACTTTTGTTTTCAACATTCAGTAATTATACATATTCTTTTGTTAATGATAATATATATATTATAATAATTATATAATTAATAATAATATATATTATAATAATTATATAATTATATATTAATAATAATATATATTATAATAATTATATAATTATATATTATAATAATATATATTATAATAATTATATAATTATATATTAATAATAATTATATAATTATATATTAATAATAATATATATTATAATAATTCGTGTATGTAATATATTTTATGATAAAATATAATACAATATACACAGTGAGTGAGATTACCTAAATATCTTTTGCGACGATGCAAAAAATATTTTCGCCTAATATGAATCATCGAAAAGCCAATGGCTGAAAAATATCTTCTTCCAGAGTTTTTTTTAAATATTATTGACTTGTCGATGTCATTCGCGTCAGGTGAAAAATATCTTTTGCACCATCGCAATTTAAATGGCCTTGTTTAAATGTACCATTCTGTATAAAAATAATATAATAATACGATATAATACAATGAATTAATATATTAGTAGAATCTTCATTGTATAAAGTACGTTTTATATTTTTTGCATTTAATTATATTTCATGCATTGTGTTTTATTAGTATATAATTTATATTTGTTTAGTTATAGTTTATAATTTATATTATTATATAATTTATATTGGTTATAGCATTATTAATAAACAAATATAGCATTTCTCCAAAGATTTATTTTCATTTTCTACAATATTATTTCTAATTTCTTTGTTTGAAAGTTTAATTGTCACGAGAATATAATAGTTAAATAATCGTTAAACAGGATAGTTCCATCGTTTCGTAGGAGAAATGGAATCATCATATTTATTTTTCATTTGTATCCCGTTTTCAAGTCCAAATGCAAAAGAGTCTCGACAATCGTAAACGATTAAAATACAAATAAAAAGTAATTGCAGAAAACATGTGTAACGAGTACCAATTAATTAAATTCTTCAGAAAGAAATGTTACTGAAGCTTAAATCGTTATCAGTGGTGTCATATTTCGGCAGTATTAAAAACTTACTTGCAAAAGGAAAATTTCGTTTGATAATACTTTTACAAATATTTTTACAAAATACTTTTCAAAAGTGTTAACTATTTTGTGCTAAATTTCATGAAATTTCAGAATTTTCGGTTCTGCACTGAATTTCATATATTTTAGATGTAGAGTATTAAAAATGCCATAATTTTCTCACACAAAATGTTTAACATAAACGTAAATAATTACTTGAACTTGCATGTCTTTTTTGCTTTATAACATTTAATTTTCTTTTTTTAGAAGCTGCGTACATTTCAAGATAAAAAAGACACACTGTCGTTGCATAGATAATTTTCAATCTTTATAGATATATGATTTTTAATACATGATATATAATATATAATATGAAAATAAAATATAATGTAAATGATATGTAATATAGAAATAAAATATAATTTAATATGAATAATATATAATATAAAAATGAAATATAACTTAACATAATAAATAATGTATATTAATATAAAAATATAATATAAATATATATAATATAATATAAAAATAAAATATAATATAAATAATATATAACATAAAAATAAAATATAATATAAGTAATATATAATATATAATATAGATAATTTTTAATCTCAGCAAGAGGAATACCATTCTTTTAATAGTTATTTTTACATTTTATTAGTAAGTAATATTCGCATCTCGCGTGTACGTGATATTCCTCTTCAAAGATCTCATCATTTACATTTACGCGCAGAGAGTATGCAAGTATGAACGACATAGATTAATTATCAAACCTTTTATCAATTCGTTTATCAGCAAATTTAATTCCTGGCCATTCAGTTTTAATTTTATCAATAAATTTCATAATAAATTGAGTAGTAACTTTACTCTTTATGATTTTCATTTCAGAATTTATTATTAATTTTAGAAATTTCAATATTCGAGCATGTGTATTTTCAATTTTATTAACTCTATATTTTATTAAATCTAATTAATTAAACGAATATTGAAGTAAAAACGAAACTTTCCATTTTATTTGACAAAGTAAAAATCCTGACCATAATTTAATTAATTAGTATTAGGTATTAACAATATGCAGAGTTTTTACAATTTCGAAAGCATTCTCGATAGCATAATCAAAAAATGTTTCAAACAAAAGTTGATCAGTTCTGCAGTTTTTGACAATTTTTACAATAGAAAAAATTGTCAAAAAAATTTAAATTTTCGATAAAAAGTCATTTTGACTTCTTTCGATTATTATCTCAACATTATGTATTTCTCATTTGACTTGATTTCACAGTTGATATCTAGACGAGTTCAACGACCTGTGATAGTGTGATTTTTAAATAACTTTGAAAGCACAAAGTTGGATTTGGTTCAGAAACATTTACATGAGCAATTAGATTTATTCTTATATCGCCAGTAAATTTTCAACAAAAACTGTGAAAATTGTTAAAGCGCTTTTTTACTTAACGAAATGAGAATTTTTATTCATCGGAAAATAAGAATCAATAAAAAATTAATTTTTTACACGTGTTTGCCTCGGGAAGAAAATTTCCACGTTTCAGAGCAATTTTATTAATAAATTATCTCGATGTGTAATGAAATAATTATAAATACACAGTAAAATATTTTACATAACTTGTTTTGCATACTGTCCTGCAAATTTTAAATTCCCCGAGAAAAAGAAATTATTATCGTTATTTATAAATTATCCTTGCAAAAGAAGGCTCCTTTGTTAAATAAACTAATAAAAAATAATAATTTTCGAAAAATGGAAAATTCCTTTGTTTGTTGTTCCGTTTTAATAATTCAATATGATGCCTTGCATCATTTTAACGTCAACGATAAATATTTTTACAATGCTTTATTCTTTTATCGGCGGAATTTATTCATGTCATTCATAATTATGCAAAACAAAAGATACGGCGTTTATGCGTATACGAAAAATATGCAAATATGCACGAGAAACAGGTATCGTTACTGTGTCATGTACAATATATTTTGCAATTATTGTAGTACGTTAGAATAAATTGCAAGCATTTTCTCGACACTTGATGGCGTCAATTGGAAACGTTCATCTGTAAAAATTAATATATATACAGAAAAGAATATATACAGGAAATATTTAATTTTACTCCAAAAATTTTGTGACATATCTATCGGTTCCTTAACGAATTCACATATTTAGAATATTTAATATTTTTATTAAATATATATATATATATATATATATATATATATATATATATGTTAGTTTTGTATTTTTTTTTTTCTAAAATCTCAGTTATTTTCTGTCTAATTTTGTTCTACCGAAATCACCAGAAATATTTTTCAAATGATTTATGCAATTCGTATCTATATTATTATATTTATTATTATATTTATTTAATAATATATACATAATTATATTGTTATTATATTTATTTAATAATATATTTATCTTATATTATTATATTTATTTAACGTAGTTTAGAATTATGACAAATTAAATTATTGTTGCTATCGACCATATATAGTTAAGGTAGGAGAATATATTTACGTTAAATAACATATGTAATATATATATATCAAATTCGATTTTGTCGAAAACGAAACCTTGGATGAAAAAATTGTATACTACATTTCTTCCCTATTTTTTTACGTAGAATTATCCCCTGTCCGGTTGTACTATGATTTTTCACCCACCCTGTATAACTGTGTTTTCAAACATAAATATGCAAAGTGCATGCATTATGCATTATGTTAAAAAACGAAGGCCAAGGAGACAAATAAACATAGTATTACATATTATTAATATTATAAATAATACTTTAATAATATCTATTATTAGTGTTGCAAATAATACTTTAACTAAACAGAACATCGTAAAACTCATAAAATATACTTTCTTTTTTAAATATGTACAATTTTCTCTTGCAGATTGTTATTCCATAGAAAAGAGACAGGAAACATTTCTACGGCATATGTTTACGTCAGACTTGCTCTTAAAAAGATATTTAATCAAATAGAATTGTATTTCCGTTTCGTTATTGCCAAAATGGAGAATGTAGGCTAACATCGCGAATGAAATTACAATCTTTAAGAAACAAAATTTGTCCCATCTGCTCTGTTTCGGATATTTTTGTATATTTTTTGCGTATTTTTGCAACCGTCAATTTTCCATAAATACGCAAGTATTATACAATACAGAGTGACATGAATCCCGGAATTTCGCTCGCATCGCCACGTGAACGTCGTTCTATTTATTTCTCTATGTAAACGAAATTCCCGTATCAAAGGGGGCGTGAAACGAAGTGGAGGGTATAAGAATCACAGTGTACTCTTTAACGGCAATAAAGCGAGGGGATTTTATTTCAAAAACGTCTTTCATGCGATCATAAAACGTAGATATCCGTGGGGGAGGAGGCGTTATCGCTGCACGCCCAGTATGTTGCTCGTAAACGAGCGTCAAATGCTTCAAGCTTTAGCTTATATGCTCGCGCGCAGGCCAAATACCATCGCGGGGGAAAAAAAGGAAAAAACCCTTCTTCGTGTCATTTTTTTTCAGTGCTGTTTCGTTGATCCCTTCTCGTCAGATTTTTCCAACTCGCAAACAAAATTTTTTCCTCTGTGTATACAACGCAATAATAAACACGTTTCTCTAGTCACATGCGCGCTTCAGAAGGATTTACGTGATATTCTCGGTGTTTTAGTTTAGTTTGTGAGAACGAGTGTTTAGATGACTTACAGTATGTACACTCAAATAACGAAGCCCAGGTCGTCATATACACCGACTCTACGAGCGTTAAAAAATCCTTAACGAAATCATATGACCAAGATAACCAATCGATAATCGCCATCCAAGAACTGAACCATAATCAACCTAACACAAAAGCTACAGTCATCTAGATTCCAGTTCATCAAGGAATAGAAGGAAATGAAAAAGTCGGCGCAGCGGCGAAAGAAGCCACAGTTTCCTCACTTGCTAACAACAGCAACCACCTTCCAATCCCCTGTGAACACCAAATAATCCACTGCAAAAAAGTAATAAATAAAAAATGAATGGAACGATACATGGATCACAACTAAAAGCACTCAACTGCACAAAAGTATCCGAGACTTTCACCAACAAACACCAAACATTAGCAACAGGAAATAAAGGAATAAACATCACACGCCTAAGAACTGGTCATACCAAGCTGACACACGAACACAAAATTAAAACAACTACACCTCTCATCTGCAGTCATTGCAATAATCACCCATTAACAGTCACCCACATTCTGCACGAACGCCACACCACAGAAGTCCAAAAACAGAGACACGGAATCAACTCAAACATAAACCTGACTTTTCAAAATGACGTACAAAGAGTTTTAAAATATCTCAAGAAACACAAACTGCTACACACGTAGTTAATGACCTCGCTGTCGATGCGACGTAAAAGAAACAGATATGAAGAAGAAGGAAAGTTTAGATAAATATTCGCAGCGCATACTCACGGATTTTTCTGCTTTTCTGCAACATTTGTGCAAGTGAAAAGCTAAAATTCTAATAGGTACTGAAATATATTTATCAGTAGGGACATAATTAAATTAGAGTATTTTATTTAAGTAAAATCAAGTGTTTATTAAAGTAAATGGTTCAGATATATTCCACGAATATTCGATTAATTCAATGCATTCATTGTTCTCGTAAGAGTTTGTCGAATAGTTTTTTTTTTGTATTGATAATACAACTCCGAATAACTCTGGCAAAATTAATACAAAATCGATTAAAAATAATTACATTTTATAGCCATAAAATAATGTTTATATTTTAGAAAGTTTTTGATACTAATTGTAAGCAGAGAAACAAATGATTAATGATTCCATCTATCTGTCCATGTATCTTCTATTTTATTTGTTATATATATATATATGTCAATTTTGTAATTAAATATTTTTATGATTAGAATATCTATAATTACAGAGATAACATTTCAACAATGAACTGGTCAGCAAATAGTTTTGATTTAAATCCAATAGAAAAATTATGAAATTGGTGACAAAATCGTGACAGAAAAAAAAAGAAAACAAAAAATAAACAAAATACCTTTATTCTTTCGTGAAGAATTTAGGGAAAAATTCCAGTAACAGAATGTCCAAATCTTGTGGTATTAGTGGAAAAATTATAGAAATAATTCTATAAGATTAATTTTATAATTTCACGATTATATTTGTAATTAAATGTATAATTTTAAATAATTTTACAATTATATATATTACGATTGTGAGATTACAGATATAATTTATTTTTACAGCAAGTATAATATAATAATTAATTACTTATAAATATAATACGACAATATGAAAATATTTTTTACATCATCACAATTCGAAAAATGATGTAAAAAATATATAAAAATATTTATACCACCCTGTATAAACTAATTTGATCAATTACTCTTTTTCAAGATTTCCACTGACAACTTTTTTTCTATGCAACAGTTTATTTATTCACTAGTTTGTAACTTACTCTATATAGAACCCCCTTCACTATTATTTTTGCGAATTAATATTATTATCTTATTTATATATATATATATATAATTATAACATAAGTAATATTATTTTCTATATATAAAATATTTTTAATCAATAATTTAATCAATTATTATTAATATATCTAATCGAGAACTTTTTGTTCATTGGGTACACACTTGATCCCATCATTCAAACGATTCGAAATGTTTTCACTGTGTAGTGATTCTTAAAATTCCACTTCCTAAACGATTATCTCAATTTGACGAATGAAATAGATTCTGGTGACTTGCTACCTCAAAAAATTCTGACAACAACCGATATCTGAAACACGATTTTGACAATTCGACTGTTAAATTCAATTTCTTTCTGCAAAGATAAATTAGTAAATTTTTGTACAATATTTATAATAATAACAATATTATTATTAAGCAAAAAAAATTATTTTTAATTTTAAATTTCTAATTCCTAATTTAAATTTATTAAAAATTTATAAATATTTCGTTATTAAAATATTCATTTCTTCTATAAACACGATTCCCAGAAATTTCTGTATCTACACCCCTGATTAAAAATCTTCGATGAACCGCAACTATTCGAAAAGTATGAAAAACCATTGAAACATTCGTGAGATAAAATACTATATATAGTTTCTTTGAAATGCAAGAGAAAATGAAATTTCAATTTCAATTTCAATTAAATTATTCGCGAGCACGAAATAAATTTCAATGTTTTTAAATACTTTCACGTACTCGTGTTTGATCGAAGATATTTTAGTATTTGATCATAGCAAATTATTCTTACGAATGATTCTCTCCTCATTGGATGAATTTATAAAAGTTTACTTTATTCTTTAACAATGTTTGAGAAAAATACGAGAGTGCCTAAATACGATTTCTGGCCTCTCTTGCCAGACCCGAACGAAGAATAGTAATCAAGAAACTTTTACTGCTTATGTCACCTTGCGATGTGTTCTTCAGGACTATGTACCTCAGTCGAAAAAACCGGTCACGCGCGTAGGAATTCAATACTTTGTCATTTTGTCCTCTTTGCTGCCCAGGAAACCACGTAAATTGTTTTTACTTGCGAAAAAGTGGCATTTATAAACTTATATATTATATACAATATTACGCGTATATTTTGGCATTGAAATATCGAGCAAGCAACATTCGAGTTTAATTTCGAGCTGAGAAGTTGGTCGTTGGAACGTTACAAAGGCTGGAGGAATATTTATGGTTCATTCTGCCTGTTCTTCCTTATGCTCGCTTATATAGGGTGGCCACTGAAAGACTGAAGGATTTGACAAAGTTAGTACTCGCGAGCAGGAAAATGATGGTCATTTGAGGGATGTTGTTTTTCACATTAATACTGGAAAAAAATCCATTAATTATATTTACAAATAAAATAATAAAAAATTGAAGAAACGTGCGTTTGTCATTTTTGTTTCATATCGTTTAGTCTTTCAGTGACCACCCTGTTCTCGGTGAAAAACTGAAGGGTTTGAAAAATTCATGAAAAAAAAAATTCACACATACTATAAAAAAATCTATTAATTATTTTCCAAATAAAATAATAAAAAATTGAAGAAACGTGCGTTTGTAAAAGTCATTTTTGTTTTATATTGTTTAGTCCTTCAGTGACCACCCTATATAATTCGACCGTTCGGTCAACGAGGAAAATGCGTGGGTTTTGTTTTTACGTGTTGAGCGACCTAATAAACTGGAGAACTAAATGATCCGTATGCCAGAAATCGCACAGCCGTAAAGTGAACATGAATTTTATATTTATTCAAGTTGATGTAACTTTCAAAATTGGATTGACATACTTTTTAAATTCTTTTTTATGTCAAATCTTGTAGCTTCTAAAACGTAAGTCAGAAATACTGGTAAAATTCAAAATCAAAACTTTCAAGATTAGATTGACATCCTATTTTTACATTAAATCTATTTAATTTTATTTATTTTTACGTTATTTTATTTATTCTTACATTAAAACATAAATTGGATTTACATTACTTTATTTATTTTTACGTTAAAAACATAAATTAGATTTACATTATTTTATTTATTCTTACATTAAAGCATAAATTAAAAACACTGGTAAAATTCAAAATCAAAACTTTCAAGATTAGATTGACATTCTATTTTTACATTAAATCTATTTACTTTTATTTATTTTTACGTTACTTTATTTATTCTTACATTATAAAACATAAATTAGATTTACATTAATTTATTTATTATTACGTTAAAACATAAATTAGATTTACATTAATTTATTTATTATTACGTTAAAACATAAATTAGATTTACATTATTTTATTTATTCTTACATTAAAGCATAAATTAAAAACACTGGTAAAATTCAAAATTAAAACTTTCAAGATTCGATTGACATGCTTTTTTATTCTTTCTTAGATTAAATCTTAGCTTCTGAAACCTAAATACTTGTAAAACTAGAAAAATATATATATTTATTATATATATAACTTTTATTAATATATGTATATTTCTTTTTATTTTTTTACACTAAATCTTATTGTTAGCTTCTAAAATATAAATTAAAAATACCGGTAAAGTTAGAAAAAGACAAAATAAATGTTTGTTCCACAATGTTCTTTTCAACGTGGAATAGTATAATCTTTCAAGCAACAAACTTACATGATATATATTTAATTTACATTGGCATTAGATTACGATTAGAGCATAAAATCTGAGTAAAGAGGTATAAAAATTAGAAAATGAAAAAGTAGAAAAATTTTATAATACAATGGAATTGTATTTCTAAAAATACACTGTTTCACACGTATCAAATTTCTATCGAAAATTTTGACCACTTTGCTCTAGTATCAATCATATGATATTTATAATAATTTCATTTTTGACAAGTGAAAGTGATGATAAATAATATTACGTAGACTTTTCGACATTCGATATTCATTCCAAATAATTAAATTAAAATACTACTAGAACCTTTCATATTCGAATAAAATATTTACCAGTGATAGATACTTTTTTCCTGTATTAAATTTTTTTATATATACAGCCTGTTTTTCATGACTGAAAAAAGGAACTTACTAAAGTAGAGTACAAGACACAAAATTTTATTAAAAAAAAAAACAATACCGACGGAATATGTAAGATTACTATATTTAATTAGAAATCAATATTAATAATTTTTCCATAACGATAATAAAAATATGTTGAAATGCTCAAGAATGTTTTAAGAAGGAAATTCAATGATTTGAAAAAAAGAAAATAATACAACTCTGTAGTTACTTATGATTCGAAAAAGATTCTCAAGTTATAAAATATCAAGATTAATATTGTTATATTGAGTATCAAACTAAGACAATTTTCTTGATTTCCATCCAGATACCAGTGCTGTTTAAAATTAGGTATTTCAAATGAAATATAAATATATTTACAGAGATTATTTTCTACGCAGGGTTTCATTCGTTTATTTGAATTATTTGTTTTTCTATTATTTGAAATATTATTTGAAATTTATTTGATTCTACAAGCATAATGGAAAATGTGTTTCAATTATGTACATTTCACTGATGAACTTGAAATAGTTATTTAATATTTCGAATATTTCTATCGTCATTCGCGCAGTGAAATATTTAAATATTTAAATATTTTTGTGAAATCCTAATTCCTTTAATTGTTCATTTTTTATAAGCGAATGAAATTCTATTTACCATGTGGTTGCGTAAATGTCACGTTTGTTAAATGTTAATTATTTTCATTTCAATTATACTTTTCATTTCAAATGTATCCAGCTCTGCCGAGTACGTGTAATTTAATTTTAATTTTAAAATTTAAATTTAATTTAATGTTAAAAAGATGATTGCTCTATTATTCGAAAATTTCATTACTCAGAACTCTTCTTTTTTTTTTTTTTTTTTTTTTT
>NW_025110008.1:0-6240 GCF_011392965.1 Frieseomelitta varia | reverse complement strand
TTTTTTTTTGTCTCCAGATTAGTTTTACTCAGAGCTGAGGAAAATTTGAATTAGTACGAGACAAAATACTGAAAATTGAAATAGTTCTATAAACAAGTACTATTTGGAAATACTATTTCATTTAATATTTTAAATTCAATATCATTTGGAAATTTTATTTCATTTTCAAATATTATTTGAACATAGTATTTCGCTTAATACTTGAATCACGAGCAAATTTACACTCGGATGCAAATATAGAAAACTAGAGTAACGAAAATACAAGTTCCGAAATGAGATACGATCTTTCAAATGTTATTCGATGCTTTTCTCGTAAAAATCTCACTCGTATACGCAGGTAAATATTTCTTGTAAATTGTTTTTTCCAAAGAAACAATTGTTGAAAACGTAATACGTGTGAAGAATGTATTTTATTTGAAGCAAACAAACCGAGTTAATAATACGTAAAAATTGCTTTCTTTGAAAATTTTCAGTCATTTGCAAATAAAATAAAAGTCTTACGTTTTGGTAAAAATCTACTCTGGTATGAAATTTCTTCCTTGCAACACTATTATTCGAAATATTTCAAATACTATTATATTCCAATTAAATATTTATTTCATAGTAGTATTTGTATAACTCAATATTAAAATATATGAAATATATATTCTTTCTTTATATATGTCACATTTGTTATTAAATATTACATTTAAATATATTATTTATATTATAATATATAATATATGTAAATTAATATATTATATTTAATTTAATATTATATTATATATATTTATATTATTTAATATTATATTTAAATATTGCATATATTATATTTCTTTTTAAATATTATTAATTATTTTTAATATTATTGACAAGTATATTATTTACTAAATTTCAGTATTCACTTTAGTAAATATCTGTTTCTGTTTGAAAAATAGCGTAATCTATCTTTTTAAAATCTATCCAATTTTTTTTATTATTTTGTCAAGTCCGTGCAATTACAATTAAATTTAATTTGCAACGCGAATCCAACAATTCTTTTTTTTTTAAAGGAGTAACAAAATCTCTCAAACGTTTGACCAATAATTACAAATGATATTTAATTTCATATTTGCTTGCATCAGCTTCGATTTCGTTCGAATCCTTTGACCAAAAACGACGAATTTCGATAATAAATATCTGTTTAAAATTTCCGATACAGTTACACAGCGTAATATTTATCCATTTCTGTGCTATATCAGGCTGTTTGTTCCCACATTCCCGTCGAAAATGATAATTATTCGTACACGTCGATAATAAAAGACATTCCCAATCGATAGTGCTTTACACGCAGTCCGTTTATTTGTCATTTGTTCTAGCAACGCAACTGAACGTCAGCGATTAATTAGTACAAATGAGGTCATCGCTCAGTCCTGTAAAGCGTGAAACGCTCCGCTTTGCTCCTCCTGAACGCGTGTCTCGTGAAAATGATGCTTTCATTCGGCGAAAACATGCACGAACGAGCAAACAAGCCGGATAATTCTACGCGTGCTACGATTTTCAATTTATTATTGTGGAACGTGTGATGAAATGTGTTGGGCATATTTTATTCGAACAACGAATAAATCTGTCAAATTTATTCGAACGAAGCTTACTCGAACAAACATTATTTGAAAAAAATTTAGAATAAATTCTTCGAGCAAAATTTTATTCGTGTAATATCTCGAATGAATTCTTCGAGTAAAATTTTATTCGAAATATTTACTGCGTGTAAATATGTAAAGGGAGTACTTTTTTTTCACAATTTTGGTTTATTTAATAAATTTCCTTTGCTTTTAATATTCAATAAAGTGAATTCACTTCAAACTAACACTTACAAACGAGCGATAACGTAGAACTTTTTGTACTACAATATTTTACAGATAATAGAAACGATTACACATCTTTGAACGCATATCCCATAATTAAAAATATTTCTTTTGAGATATAACACTCCTTTGCCATCTTCTGCTGCAGTAGAGCGTTTGCTTTTATTTGCAACGCTAAAAAACTCGCCTAAAGCAAACAAACCGACAAAATGTTCGAACAAAACATTGTACTAAATGCAAATTTATTAAATAAACTAAAATTGTGAGAAAAGGACTCCTGACTCTTTTTCTTTACATCATTTTAATACATACTTCGAGTGAAATTTTATTCGAAGAATTTATTCGAATAATGCCCAACTCTGGTTCGAGCATAATTGAACACGCAGTGACGAAAAATTATCGATTTACCTCATAAAAGAAAAACTATTTGGTCTCGTTTGAAAGCGTAAAACTTCTATTCTGACCATACTAAGTTTGTTTTCTTCCAAAGATGTGTGTATACTTTTATTCTTGAAAATTATGAAAATTCAAACTATGTAAAATGATTGAAGGATTTCTTTCATAACTTGATCTACTTCCTTGAATCCCTTAATACTTTTTGTACGATTCTTTTCTGCCATTATATCGAACATCGAAGAACATATTGAGATGAAGTGAATTGAATTTTTATGTTTTCTTCATTTTTAATGTCCAAAGTTCAATAAAATGACGAAAAATGGGAAACTTTAATCTTCAAGACCTTGAAGTTTTACAATTTTCTTTCATTTTCTAAAAAAGAGAACACATTCCCATTTGCTACGTGGTATACTAAAATATCTTGGAGGGGGAAAAAAAAAAAAGAAACGACGAATTCAGTGCAGTCTAAATGGAAGCTTTAAAATAAAAGTTTTAAAAATGAAACCCAGTAGATGGTTACGTAATTTTCTTTTTACAGAGATAAAACAGTTTAAAGTGTTGATAATTTTTCATTTAAATTAACTAAAGTGCAAAACTACGAAAACAATTTATATTCGCCAAAATAACGATGATAAAATGAAATGGTAAAATTATTATTTGGAAAGCCCGAACAAAATAATATATATTTTGCTTTTTATATTCTACGTGCAAACATTCGATGAAATATTATTATATTTGTTAAAATTTTTGTCATGTTAAAGTTTCCCCGAATTGTTGCATTGTTAAATATCTGTCGCGTTAAATTTTCAGTGAAGATACGAAAATGTTAGTTATTGTCAAAAGTTTTGACTTTTATTCACCGACGGAATTTGTTTTTTATAATTCTGCTACGTCCCAATTTCACAAACGATCCTTTAACTGAATCTAAAGCTATAATATTTAAAATTTACATTTTAAAATCTACACTGACACTAAAATTCTACACTTTTGAACAAACGAACAAACTCGTTAAAAGTTGTTGTTATTTATTTGGAAGTTTTTGTTGCAACAGCCGTGTAAGAAATTCTAGATTTTTATCTCGAAATACACTCGCAAAGTTTCGCATGAAATCTCTTTTTAATACTGCCCTCTTGTTAACTGCAAACTCTGTAGGCTGACTGTAACTTTAATTAAGTCACTGTCATATTAGTGAAATTTTAGCTCACAGAACTTTGTAAAGGAGGGATTTTTTTCCCCCTTGTAATGGTGTCCTCGTCAGAATTTCGACAGAATACATTTTCGAAACGGATACATTTCCATTTTTTATCTCTCCAGCAATACATTCGTATATTCGTACATGTTTATGTAGATAAAATGTCACTACGGAATTGTCCGAAGAAATGATACATACGTATTTCATCAAATTGCATTGTAAATGCATGAAAATTCGTTTCAACTTTATCTCCTTTTATTGCACTATATTTCGTACATTTTGAAAATTGTGATTTGACGTTGCTTTGCACGACAGATGAGAAATGAACAAGGCTGCTGTGCAAATAAATTTTTTTTTCATATTACTATATGAATGTGTCAAATATATTATATATATGAAATATAAAAATATAAAAATATATATAAATATAAAAAAATATATAAAAATATATAAAATATATATAAAAGTATAAATTATATAAAATACATGTAAAAATATAAAATATATAAAATACGTAAAATATATATAAAAGTATAAAATATATAAAAATATATATGAAATATATATAAAAGTATAAAATATATAAAAATATAAATAAAATATATATAAAAGTATTAAATGTATAAAAAAATATATAAAATACATAATTAAATAATTAAATTATATATATATAATTATTTTAGCTATTCATTGTTTCTTAAATATTTATTTCTTACTTCTATATTGCTATAAATATAAATATATATATATATATAAATATTTATAATTCCTTTACATTCTATTATATTATTTATGTCTGTTATTATTATTGTACTATAAATATTTATAATTCCTCCATTTTTCGTGCAAGATTTATCGTTTCGAAAAATTTTGGCTAGAAAATTTCGAAAAATGTTGAAAAACTCACGAATAGCTGTTTCTGAACGCCCGAATTGTTTAGAATGGAACAGGTGGCCACGTCCGGAATCAAAATCGGACAACGAAAAATCACTATACTGTCCAGAAGCCTATTAGCATGTACGTGAAAGGACAATAGACCTATTCCTGCACTGTTTGAAATATAGAAACGCTCGAAACCTGTCTAACAATCTCATCCGATATCTGCTGACAAAAATAATCAAAGAGACGGCAGTTTACTATAGTCTAAACAATCATTAAAAGAAAAGAAAGAAAAGGAAATTGAAAAACATTCCAAGTAAATGGATCCTTCCATGCCTTTAAAATATTATTAACTTAATAAACACCTGTTTCAATCTCCGAATTATTATCTATGTATTCTTCATTGTTTGTTCCAATCTCGATCAGAAAACTCAATCACCGAAAGATCTCACTTTTAAAGATTTTTAAAACAGAAAGAAAGTTTTTAAAAGGAAGAGGGCAAACTCAAGTTTTCAAATAAAGAAAGAAGCTTTAAATAGTGACAGACGATTCCCTTTCCTACGGAATATTACACAAAACACACTCCACTTTCGATATTATTACACAATTATTACATAATCGTTGCGTAATATAAAAATTTGGGCAATTATGATAATTATGATGTATCTATAGAAACCATATATATATATAAACAATCGGCGATTACGCACACGCTGCCACAGACACGTAGCTACGAGCAATACTCATTGTGGCAACAGTCTTTTGCAAAAATTTCGGAAACTGATAATTATATATAATAGAAAAAAAAGTTGTTCCAAGTGTTGATTTTTACAACACGTTTAAAAGTCGTCGAAATCGGCGAGTTCCCCTCCTTTCTAAATAATTAAATCTGCCGTAAATGAATAAACAATCGAGAGAGAAACTCGACGTTGGGAACATTCGCACTCTGCCACTTCAGTATCTCGCTGAGCCGAGAAGGCGGAGGAAAAAAAAAAAAAAGAAAAATTGATCGATCGCGGGAGTATCGAGCCAGTCGCGCGACCACGTTTTCAGGTTACTTGCCTCGCTATCGGTGAATCACCGGTCGCCTATTCAACCAGACAACGAACGTTCGCGAAAAGGAGGAGCGTACTCATCGGTTGTTGGATATCGCTGAAAGCTCGATTCAATTAGCTGCGCTCAACTCGTGTGCAACGTGTAAGAGCTCGTCGCTGCGAGTAAGACAATTTCACGGTTTGCAACTTGTTGTTGACACGCTCGCGGCTGAGAAACGAAAGAAAATTACGCTTCATCGCGTTCGACTGCGATGCCGAGTTTCGAGGTTCTAATTTAGCGTGAGCATTTAGCCAGCAAACTGACAGATTCCGAACGATTTTCGTTGCTTCTCTGTCCGCAGAGAATTTGCACATTCGAGATTCCAAAATTAATTTCAGTGGAACTGTGTTTACTTCAAACATTCAAAAATTATTGTTCGATCAGCGATCGTATGATATACAATAAATGTTAAAATTGACGTAGTTTTGTTCCCTGGAAGTGCAAATTCGTTGCAAATTCGTATAAAAGATCTGAAACATTCGTTATATTTCCAAAATAGTGGAACGATGCAGGAAATCTTGCAAACTCGTGAAGATCGTCCAAAAAGAATTTGTTGCGTAGGGAAGAGGAAATAGTTGTAGCGGCTTATAGTCCCTCGAGAGTACGAGTTTCGAACAGAGACTGAAAACCGAAATATTTTGAGGTTTAGGTATTATACCGGTAAACTGAAACTGAAATATTGTAGGTTTAGGTATTATACCGGTAATTGCTTTACTGACGGAAACCAATTTTTCATTTTCTACGTACAGTGACTCTTATTAATATTCGGACATGATGCTATTCGAAATATTGTTGTGGATTTCGATTGTTTATAATAGTAAATTCATTGGATTAATTTTTTAATAATATAAT
>NW_025110007.1:1063975-1159935 GCF_011392965.1 Frieseomelitta varia | reverse complement strand
TTTCCCTTCCCCCTTTTTTTTTTTTTTTTTTTTTTTTTTATTTCGCCGTATTGTTAACCCCTTGCGTTTCGACGAAGTTATGATTGGTTTAGCGGGACGTTTCGAGATTGGCCAATTACACCGACCGAAACAGCTTTGACATAGTTATTAGTGGACTGCGGGTTTTTCTGCAGATCCCTGATTTTGCGCGATAGAAGAAAGCGCCCGGAAATTCGTCTCGCCCGTTAAATATATTGTAACGATTTCGTAGTTTCTAAATGTTGCAGGAATGCGCGAGAAAACCGGCAACGCCGATTCTGTAAATTTGTTACGCTTTATCTATTTGATTTGCAAACCGCGTGACAAAATGAAAATGGTTTATTTCGACAATTTTTCGCGTATCGAGGTTAGTCAGGCTTTATTCAATGCCCCGTTTTTATGCAAATTTCACGGATGGGAAAATTGATGAGTTTCGTATTTCACAGGGGTTGTATGAAATTAAATATTCGGCTTTGGCGTTTCGCATCGCGGCCGTGTCAAAGTGTAATCTTTTATTTTACAGAAAATATCGGAGTTTGTTTTTTTTTGTGTGTGTGTGTAAAAGCGCATTCCCCCGGTGTTTTTTCTGTTTTTTTTTTTTTTTTTTTTTTTTTTTTTCATCAAGCTGATTAAATAACGCCCCGTTGGAAAATTCATTTGTGTTGAGCAGCACAATCGGAAATTTTAAATATGCCAGAGGGCTGTGAATTTTGTAGGAAATTTAGTGGTTACGCAAGGGGTTGTGCATAGACATCTTCTAGCTGCTTTTTAAACTACGAAATTTAAAAAAAAAAAGAATTATTAACTCAATCATTTTATTCGCTTTATTTAAATCATTAGTCCTCTATTGTCTGACCATTTTATTTTATTCATTTCATAGAAAATATCAAGCGTGTAACGTTTCTTTAAATTGGTCGTCTTCTAAAAGAATTTTCATTCAATTTTGTCGAGAGGAAAAAATTTCAAACGCTCAACGATTAATTATAATGCAATAAGAGACGCGTATAATGCAATAACAGAGATTTTTGACGATCTTTAATACGATTTTTAATTTTTTTATGGAGAGCTGCAAAATTCGATTTCATATATCTTTTTCATTTCGTCGTTTACAATTTCACGATACACAGAACATCCGTTCTCTCATAAAAAAATACGACAATGAAGGATTAATTATCACGAATATCTCACCATCGGAAATACGTATTCATTTTACACACCGAGGTCTGCTCTCAAATACACGAAACCATTAACAAAGGTATGTCGGCCAGTCAGCGAGCGCTTAAACGGGGCCAGAGGAAATCGTGAAAATCCGAATTATTCGAAAGTAGACTAATTTACACGGTTCAATCGGCAAACTCTCTCTCTCTCTCTCTCTCTCTCTCTCTCTCCGTCCAAAATCCGATCGATTATACGCGGGGCTTATTCCGGCCTTTCTGATGACTATTTGCGGGGAATAAACTGCCACCACGGTGGCCGGAACTGATTTTCACGATTAGTCGAATTTAATGCTTTAAATGTCAAACGAGCGGATTCGAGCGGGATGAGGGAGGGGGGGGGGGAGGGGGATTTTCAAAGTGCTCGTTCACGCATCGGCGAAATTTCCAACGGGATCGGCCGGTGTGTTCCCGTCATAACACGTCATCGGCGTGTTATTGCCAGGCTAAAAGATCGTCGTGACGTTTACGGGTTTCCCCACCGTAAATCCTCCGCCTTTCTCCACTCTCTGTTTCAGCCCAGTTTGAAATGTGACGTGCATCGACGATGCGTTTTCTTTGACAAAAGTAACACAGCGTGACGTGACCGTTCCCCGAACTAACTAAAAGATTAATCCTCTTGTTTGCAGTTTTTCACGTGTTTCTTATTTTTGTTTCTTACTAACAGATGGAACGATTAACCCTAACTTTGAAAGTGATTCTAAAGAGAACTCTTAACTGGTGTCGTTGGGGATCAAATTGTTGAACTCTGGAATTTTTCACTTTTTTTTATTATACATACATAAAGTGAAATTACAATGTTATAATTTGGGATATTTAATTAGTTGTTTATATCAGTAGTTTAATATAAATTGGTGTACGTGATCTAACGATACTGGTTGAGAATCAGCACTATAAAGACAGTTGACAAAAGTACCAGCCGGTCTTTTATAGTGTCAATGTTATCATAGGTGAAATTTTATCTATATGTCTACATTTTTCTTTTAGTTTAGAAAATAAAAATAAAGTCGAACGAATTTCGTTATCATTCAAACAAGAAGTTTTGTAATATTCTAATAAGCACGAAATTTCACTCGTGATGGCCCTCGAGGGATTAACATCATTCACGGAGCTCCTTTCTCGTTGCATGGAATTAGTCTGGAAACTACAATACTTGTTCTCAATATTTTTACACTCGAGAACGGGAGATTGTTTGATAAATCTTTTACCAAGAGAAAAAAGGAAAGGAGCTCCAGTGATTCACGCGCGAGGGTTGAACTACAATACAAAGAATTTTGCGACGATCATTTCTGTCCGATAATCATGAAATTATAGAATTGATCGAATTATGATCGAATGGGAATATCGGTACATATACGATGAAACAAAAACTCGACACTTTTGCGACTCCGCGAGACGAATATTTTAAATTACGATAAATTCGACGATATTCTCTCGTCGAAATAAAATTTCACGGGAGAGAAGCGTGTTTATCTCGAAATTTCAGAAAATCGCGCAAGAAAAAAAAGAAAAGAAGAAAGAAAGAAAAAGGAAACACGCCGAAAACGTCGCAAAATTCTGCGATTCGTTCCCCGTTACAATCACTCGCTACGTCGAAACGTTGCACAGAGAAGAATGTCCATTCTGCAGGGACTTTTCCAACTAGTTTTCTAGCAACGTTCTAACGAACCATCGAACGTTGCCCGCCCGCTGTTTGCCGGCTCGGAGACGGAAGTTGTTTAATTCACCGACATGATGAACGTATCAGCGGGCGCTAGGAAAAAGCGGCGACAATTCCTGCGACAGAAAGTCCGAATTCAGGGCGAACGAAAGACAATTAAAAAGCGACCGAGCCAAGCCACGGCCAAGCACACACGCGTGATGATATATTTTATGTCATCGTACGGGGTTATTCCTAGCCTCGTGTGGAAATTGCAATTTTCCCGGTCGGATTACGTTCTGAACGAGGCCAGGGCCATTCTCTCTCTTTCTCTCCTCCTCTCTCGCACTTTCTATCGCGAAGTTTCGCTGGTTTTAATCGTGTAACGGTTGTGCCCTTTGGCACACTGGAAATCGTGATAATTGATTCGAAAGCTTTTCCCCCCTTTCTTTTTTCTTTTTTCTCTTTTTTTTTCTTTTTTTTTTTTTTTTTAAACCGAGATAAATCGGGATACCACAGCGAGTCGGGTATTTCGCGTTGTTCCACGTAATTTTCCACCACCAGCAAACGAAGCACACTTCTTTTTGTTAGAGCTGCAGCAAACTTTGTTGCTGCTTTATAGTTCGCGTTCGATTAGTAGTAGTTTTTTTCATTAAATCCGGTATGGGCGAGAGAAATTGTCCGCCGACGTTTGGAAGATTTTTGTCGGGAAGTTTCGTTAGGTCAGAGTGTGCTGAGAAATTGGAATTATCTGGATTTAATTGGTAGAAAAAAGGAAAAAATATTTTTACTTTTAAACAGAAGAGAATATCTGACTTTAATTAATTTTCTAATTAGAATGTTCTTTGATTGGGAGGAAGAAGAATTTTAATTATAATTTTAATTGTAGACTTTTCAATTTAATTCGAAGTTCAAAAATTAACAATTGCTCGATATAATAGAGAAGTAGTTAAAAATGATATATATAAGAAATTTTAGTAGTTTTAATTCACTATGTAAGTGAAACGTGTCATATAAACAGATGAAAAACGATTGCATAAAGATGAAAAATAAATTTAAAAAAATGGTATTAGTGAAAAAAAAAAACCGGGAATAATATCAGGTTAATAAAATACAGGTTTTTTTTCTATCGACGAGTTAATAACTAAATAGCTGGGTAATTATCCTCTTCTATTTGAACTCGGAATATTTTTTAATGGAAATGAAATATTCTCTTTGCAACGTTCGCGACGGAGTAAAAATACGTATAAAGCAGGGGCTGAAATACGACTTTTGATTTCAGTCAGATTGCTAATACTGCAAGTACGGTGATTCTCCGTAAAAGAAATATATTCAAATTGCATAATCCAGTCCTCTTATGTGGAATATATAATATTAAAATCTTGGAAATCTCTCACGCTATTAATTCAAGCTTTTTATGTTCACAGTCGAAGTTGGACAAACAATTCAGTAGAAAGAAATGTGAACAACCATTAACCGCTTTATCATTTCACTAATTATTTCCGCAGAGGGTATTTTCTATCGGTTCCAACTCGGTTTTCTATTTTTCAAAATGCTTAAACAGCTTGAACGAAACTTCGTATTTCTCTGTCCGAGCAAGCTCTCAGAGTAAAAAGTAATAATCTCTTTCAGAAACAATGTCCCAGAGATTATGCCAATGTATCTTCTGTTTCTTTCACGAAGAATCATCCCCTACAACTGCAGGCCATTTTCGTTTTCGTAAATTTTCATTCATTTTTAACTTCTGACGTGTGTCCGTGTGTATGTGTGTGCGTGTGTCTGACGTGTATGTGTCTGTGTTGCGTGTGCGTTGCGAACGATTGTTGCATTCTCTTCATCGGCATGCAACCGAATCGGTTGAAGACCTTTCTCTTCACTTTGAAATGCCAAACGCAGATGATGACAGTGTTTCGGGTGTCTGTTGCAGTACGGCAGTCCCGGCTCGGGGTGGCGACATCTTAACGCGAAGTGGCGTTCGCCTAGGTATTATTTGTACATATATTATATATTTATTTACCTACATGTTATACATACGTACACATATATTACATATAAGATATATACGTATATATATATATAAAGTGAAGAAAACAAAAACAAAAAAAAAAAAAACAAAAAAACACCACTTAATTATCACGCATTGCTCGCGACGTTTTCACACAAATGGAATAATCTAATTTTCGCATAACTTGTGTATAACAAGAATCGACAAGCCAAGGACGTTCTTGACGAAGAGAAGCTTCTACCTTTTTCTTCTTTTTTTCCATTTTATGTATCAATTATTATGCCTCTGTCAATATGTGTCGAAAGAATAAAACGTTGTCGTTCTCCGGCGTTTGTTTCAATCCCAATCGCAACGCGACCGCGATAACGCATCACGTTTCATTTAAATTCGTCGAACAAACGATCGGGAATAATGAACCAATCGAGAGTGTTGTTTCTTCTTCTTTCCGTCTCTCCGTCTCTCTGTTTTCTTTTTTTTTTTTTTTTTTTTTTTTTTTCGTGAATTCTCTCCGCTTTACGTGTCGAACCTCCGCCTCGTTGCAGGTTGGAGAGCACGTTCACGAGCTGTACATAGTCGCTATGTTCGTTTTGCATGAGTATATCTGTACATCAGCGCAAATTAAACCGCAAATAAACCGTCCTCGCATACAGTATTTCGTCCACTCTCGTTTGTTTACCTCGATCATGCACCATCTGCCCAGTGATAATTCTCTGATAATGAGAACGGCGAGCCCTACGACAACCCTTAAATCAGTCTCCTCGATTCAGCGTACTCTCTGACTCATTGTCTTGGTGATCATTCGATTGATAATAAATAAGTTTGGATACAGGCAACGGGGGGGTGTTTGATCCGAGCGACGAGAAATGTAAGTATTACATGCAAGTCTATTCAGATCGTTAATAATTATCGTTTAAAAATCGAAGTTGGTCTTATTTCCCCGGAGAAATGTGTATAAGAAAATTTCTCGCGTCGAATGTTCCAAACACTTGTAACATATAATTTACAATACAAGTGGATTGCAGATTTAAGTGCAACTGCATTTTCAATTTTTGTGCGCAGATCTGAAGGAAATATAAAAACTTGTTTCTCCCCTTTTATCAGAGATTCTCAGAAACGCGCAAACATCTGCAATCTATTTACAACGTGTGTTTGATACAATAAAACAAAGTCAATTTATCAATGTCGAGTCAGTGTCGTCAACGATACCACCTGATATTGAACAATTTATCAGTTTTAAGGGTTGAACGTACGAATCACGCTGGCTCCGCGAGAACGTTCATTAGACGAAAGTTCGGTGGGCGATATCAACGAAAATATTTTCCCTCGGTGTCTGCATATATCACGGTGATACGCGCGCGAGCCCTTTTTATCGGCGTGCGTGCTCGCAAGTTGCCCGGTCAATTTCGAGATTGCACGGCGAGCACCACCCAACGCGAGTAGTTTAACTACATGCAGCAGTTGTGTCGCGCCAACCAAACCCTAGGTTTCACAGGAGGAACGTGTTACTCCATATAATAGCACGTTTAAACCTATCCACCGTGATGTTTTTTTAAAGCTGCTCGCCTCTGATACACACCGGGATGGTGGGTAATCGCAGGAGGAGAGGCGAAAACGCGTCGCGTTTGCTAATGAGCGGTCGTCCGCCTCTGTTCGCGAAAGATTCACCATCCGTCCGTTCGAAACGCGTTCCACCCGTAATTTCGTTCAGCCACTCCGTGTTTTTTTTTCTTTCTTTTTTTTTCCTCCCCTCGCGGAGTCGCAACTATTCACCAACTGGATCTTTGCTGCACGAAATTTATAAAAATAAATCGTATCGGTTTTTTTCGACGGCGATTTAACCTTTAGAGGTATCCGAAATTTTCTTTTTTTTTTTTACGAAAAAAAAACGATTTTATTTTTTCGTAAAAGAAAAAAAATTCGCACGTAAGCGTACAGTGGTGGATGGAAGGAAGATCAAAATTCGTAACATTTGTCTACGTGGCGTGTTTTATAATACACTGTGAAGTGAAAGTGATCAAAGTGACAATTATATTTAACCTAGAGTGTACATTGTATTTATTATGTTAAACGCGTGTAATTGTATTTTTGTAAGATTGTAGATTGTCTTTTAATCTCTTTTCTGTCCCGCACTGTATTATTTACACAATTTGCACGTCGTGTGAAATATGAAATTTTTCAAATAAATGCGAAATTTTACAAACGAAGTACCTCCAAGTTTTAAAATTTATATATATATTTTACGGGATATCTGTAAAAATGTTTGGCTTATACGGAAGTTTTTTTTTTTTTAGTACGAACAAATATAAATGCTAGAACCACTGAAATGATCAAAATGACCAATTTATAATTTTTTGCTAGAAATTTTCCAGATGTAGAACAGTGTATTTTTGGAAATTTAAATGGTTATATAAATACATAAATGAAAGCTTGCGTGCTTCATTGTATTACAAAGTTTTCTATTTTTTTATTTTTTATTTTAACGTCTTTAATGAAAATGTTGTGCTTTAATCATCGATAATTTTAATGTTAATTAGAAAGGCTCAGAAATGGTTTATACGATTGATCATTACACACATGTATAAATGCTCATTAATTAGCATTAATCATCAAAGCGACAGGTTTTTGTCGATCTTCTAAAGGTTAAAAACGCAGTACATGTCGAAGCTTTTTTAAAATGTTCGTCGCGGTTTTTCGTAAAAGAGGGAAAAGGGGAAGATATTTGATATTAATTCCGATTTCTAGCTTCAAAATGTGAACTAGAATATCAAGAGATTTGCGGATTTTCGAAGCTTTGGAATTTCAAATGGACGAGAATTTGGAATCTTCAAAAATTGTACATGTTTGGAAATACAGGGATTTTTGTAGATTTCTATTCGATGTTTGTGAACTTCATGGAGAGTTTGTAATTTGTAAATTCGCAAAAACGTTGATCCTCAAATGGTTTCTTGGAATATAATCAAATATTCCGAAAATATCAATTCATTTAGAAATTGTATAGGGTGATCAGAAAAATTCATTTAATCCTTTATACATTCTTATTTCCTGAATAATTACAAGATATGTAAAATAAACATATAAGTATTTTTGCAAAATTCTATTCTATTAATTATGTGGTATAACTTCCACATATTTTGACTCACGGTACAATGAATAAAGATAAAAAAAAAACCCAAAAATAGTTGATTTTATTCGTTTATACGCTATAATAATCTACAGTACTATGATTGTCGTTTAATTCTCAAATATATGTGGTAATTTATATTCATTTATACATAATAAAAACTTTGTTCTATAAAAATTTTTTTTTTTTAAATTAGCTGCTTGTTACACTAATAATATTTCATATTTTGTAGTACGAGTCTAATATAATTATGTGCAACTTATCGTGCAGTAATTCCTGCATATGTGTCGATCAGTGCATTAAGAAATAAAAATACGTATAATTTACTCTCATTTAAAAGAGAATTGAAATGACGAAAACTTCGAAAATTCACACGGTCTCGCGCAATTTAAAACTTGCCAAAGCTTCAGTCACATTTAAGTGAGGATAAATACCCGTGGAGCTCGAAATGCTGGAAAGCTTATCATTTTCTATCTTTCAACTGCATTCTGCCCACCTGACTGTTTATTAAATTATTTCGCCGCTCAATTATTACCTACCCCGACTAATGAAGCAATCTTCGTCTCGCCTTTAAAAGCTTTAACGTTTCAACGCTGAACAATTATCATTTCGAAGGCTTCTGAAAACTTGCAACAATCAGCGGATTAACGTTCTCACAGGGAAGCGTCTGAAAGCGTCTCTTTCGCTCTTTGCTAATTAAAATCCGTGCGTATAATCAACCCCTCTCCAACCAGTGGAGTTCCCTTTCGCCCGATGCAAAAAATTCTGCGCGAATCCGTCGAATTCGCGAAAATTTTGCACGTCGGTGCAACATTCACCGGTCGAGAATCTTGAAGCGCCACTATTTTTCAGCTTTGGTCACTCGCGAAAAATATCGAATCTCGACAAGAAGTTGCATTGCATGATTTTTTCTTCCTTGCCCCCCCCCCTCCCCCCGCGAGTTTTCATTTCTTGTTGGATACTCTTTCCGTGTGGCACTGACACTTCTTCTTTCTTTTATCTTTTTTTTTTTATATTTTTTTAAATAAATAACGCGTAGGTAGAAACCCTCGATTCTTTTTCACATATTTGTTCACTGCATCGTGAGAGTATTTTCTACACGTACTGTGATTAAACATTAATTTAAATGTTACTTTTTGGTAGCTCTCTGGTTTGCGATAGAAGAATTATTATATATAGTAAAATGGTTGTAAGTGTTTAACGAGTGTCAGAGGTATTGGGTTTAATGGGAAATTCTATCATTTCTCGTTGTAATGTTTTATTCCTTGTTTTTTATTGTCATTTTTAGACTTGTCAAAAATGTTTAAGTTTTCATTCAAAAAAAAATGAGAAAAAAAGGCAATAATTGCAAACTGGAATATTAATTCATTTTGAAACCAAGTATTAAATTATTGAATCAAAACTCAAAATTGGATGATTTAAAGTCACGAAATAATTTAACAAAGGACGAGTTTAAAAAATTAGTACATAGGCTCCCAAAACATCTCTGTATAATATTCCAGCCTAGTATGTTAATCCTACAAATGTAATGTAAGAATATTTGCAACAAAAAATGCAAAACTTTCCACTTGGTCCAATACTTCTACGTTAATAAATAATTACATTATGTGATGCGAGTTAGTATTAACTGGTTATGCGTACTGGTGAAAAACGTATTTAGATTAACTCGTTTGTTATGGACCGAGCAGTGAAATAGTTCAATAAAAGTTTGCTTTTGCGAAACGAAATGTTAAATAAAATAAAATAACCCGTTATTTTATCGAGCTAAAATTACAGGAATATAAAGCAAGGAATTACAATTTAAACAAAAAAAAAAAAAAAAAAAAATCGACAACGTTGTAACAAGTATTTCAGTTTCCTCAAACTTTATTAAATCTTAAGGAATCTGAGTGAGTGAAAGAAGCAAATGCTTGGAATTTCGGCTGCCACGACGTTAACAATAAATTCCATCGAAAAATTGATACGATACAATCTCACTCGTTTGTTATTATTTCGTTGCTAGAAATTGTTCCAATGAAATTCCAATTTCCGAAGAATCTTACCAAACCTCTGGAGATTAACCAAAGATTCTACTCTTCTAATGTTTGGTCCCTAAAACGGGTTAATACGAAATCGGTGACTAATCTCAACCGTGATTAACACTAGCAAAAAAAAAAAAAAAAAATACCGAAACGAGAGAGAAACACTGAAACGAACGATCGGACGATGGAAAGATATTAGGGCGTGTTTCAACGCCTCGGAAAAGTTTTAACGCGCGAATGGGGGAGAACATCGACTCGAGTTGCGAGTTAATTAAATTTATGTCGATCTCTCTCCCTCCCCCCCCTTTGATCGTTTGTCAGCCACGAAGTCGGGCTCGATTGTAGGTGGATTTGGAAGGGATCGAGGACCACGCCACGCCACGAAAGACGCCAGAGGATGGAAGAATAATAACGAGGTTTTCGGCCGGCTGTTTGTCCGCCGGAACTCCCGCTGTTCTTTCCTTTGCAAATGAACCCATTTGTATTCAGTCGTACGGTTAATTCGTCCCTGGTCAATATTCCACACTCCCTCTCCTCCTCTTCAACGCCTCGCGAGGTTCTCTCGTGAAATTCGCGAGACATTCGTGGAACACGGATACGAATAATCGGCAGCAAGATTATTTTCAATATGTTTATATACGTGCATATATGGGGTCTGAAGCCACCCCTCTTGCGTTTGACGTACGATACGATGCGTCGAGGCAAATTGCTTGTTTGCATTTGCGAGTTACGCCAAGAGAGATGAAGATATCCATCCCTTCCTCCCCCCTCGGCGTTAAATTCCCTCGAAAGTTCCAGTTTTCGAGGATTATTATACGTAAATGTTGAAACAGCGCGCGGCGCTGTTTGAGCTTGGAAGTCTGCCGGCTGGGATAAAGGTTAAACGACATGGTCATTGCGTTGGAAATGTGGAAGAGAGGTTGAATAATATTTATTTTATATCTACGCGATATCGTTTGGATTGTGCTTGGACTGGTTTTTTAATGTCTCTATTATTATATTGTTGGATATCGAGACTCGCACGTATCTGCGTACGTGAATACGAGGACTTTTTTTGGGAAACTAGGGTTTAAAGTCGCAGTGAAAAGAGTAGTATTTATCATTTTGTTGGATTATTCTGCAGTGTTTACGTGATCATTCGTAAAACTTGGAAAACACTTGAAATAGGAAATATTGTCATCTTAACAAAGTAATATTATTGTACAATATATGTGAGAGTAATTTTTAGCAGAGTAGAATGTAATTGTTTGTAGTAGTATTTCTCTAAATAAATTGTAAAATAATTTGAGATAGGGATCGAATTATGTGGTCGTGTAAGCCATTTAAATTTTATCACTGTTTCCTGTAAATTTTAGTACAATACAATTGTATCTTTTTCGCATACAAGCGTTTGATTGGAATGGAATAACAAAGTTTTTACATTGACATGAATTTTAACTAGCTTTCAAACTTCAAAATTAGAATTTAGACCAAGACTATTGTTTGTGCTACAGTATAATTCGTTTTGTATCTACGTTTAATCTAATTAATTCAAAACGAGTGTATCAAGACAGATAAATTTTAGTTAATGTGATAATAAAGCACGGTAGGAAATTACCATAACGAGTGAAGATAAAGTTTACGAGACTACTGGCACTTGAGATTAGGCCAATCTTAAGATAACCAGGCATGGTAGCAAAAACGAGAGATTCTAAATTTGTCAGTCGAATTTCTCAGTGTGGAACTACCATTTATTTAAAACGACACGAAAATTTAATCGAGTTCTCAAGTAAAGAGGCGCAATGAAATATATTGGCATAACAAAAGCATATGGTTCCAAAAAAATAAAATCACCAAAACATTGTTGTTCATCTCAAAGAATTATCGTACTTTTATCGACAATAATTTAAGTTTTAAAATGAAAACTTTTATTTAAAATGGATTAAAAAGTACACACGAATAAAATTATATAGTTCTAGTACAAGAATTAAAAACAAATCACCTTACCAAAATATCATAGATCGCACTCCTCTCGCTTCATCGTTTCTTTCACTCGTTTTACATTTCACATCAAACTCAACAAAGCAGCTCCTCCCCTCGAATTCTCTCTTTTTTTTTTTTTAAATTATATTGCGCTATATTTCTGAAATAACGGCATTGCTGCATTAATACTACGCAATTAACCGAAAAGTGGAAGCACAGAAAACAATCGCCGTACGCAAATCCAGAAAAACAATTCCCCTCAAAACAGTTCTCGAATTCTCGATCAATTTTACAACATGCCGGGAAATACCCAGAGTCCACACGTGAAACATGAAAGCGAAATAACCGATATAGATGGACTAGTTAAAATTGCAGGGAAATCCATTAAATCGTAGTCGAAAGGTTATAACGTTCGTATAATTACAATCAGCGGGCCGGGTGTGTTTCATTCTTCACACGCACAAAGATACCGTAGGGCCGGGGAAATTCACCAGGTTTACCTACCCCCGGTGATTGATGCACGCCGCCGCTACTTTGTCCCAGCGAAATTGGCGGGTAAACGCGAGGTCCGGCGGGAAAAATGGTGGAAACGGCGGAAAGACTACGGGCGATAGAAATTCGAGCCAATTTATTTGGCAATTGAAGCTTCAATTACTTTTCCAGCCGGCCTGCGTACGGCTCAGTTTTTTCTTCATCACGTTTCTCTTTTTATTTTTTCCCCTCCTCCCTCTCCCCCCCTCTCTCTCTCTCTCTTTTTTTCTCCCCCTGATTTTTATCTTTTGTGTCTCGCCAAAAGCTTCCCTCGGTTTTTGTCCTTCGTCAGGTATCGTCGACGACCATTTCGCCTCATCTATTTTGGATTTTACGCGGCCTTTCACGCTTCCTTTTTCCTCTCTCTTCGCCGCGGGAAGCGTGGTTTTTTTCTCTCTCTCTCTCTCTCTCTCGCCAAATTTCCCATCGCTGGATATTAAAGTCTCTATCACCGTGCATACGCGCATTCATCTCGAGGAATTTCACTCTCTTGTTTCTCACAGTTCGCGTTCATTCGGTCAAGCCTTCTGGCGCTACAGACGAATCGATTCGTGTCAATCCAACTCCTGTATCTCGTCTCGTCGTAAAATCAATTGTTTTCGAATGTTTTGGGTGTTTTGGACACGTTCGGGGTAGATTGCGAACGTTCGTGCGATTTTATATCTTTGGGAACTTGACGCTGGTGGTACCGAAAGCGATCGAAATAACTTGCTTCGAATTTCTTCGGCAGAAATTTCAAGACGGTGTACCTTTAGGGATTCGAACTGGACTTTTTTCCGCTTCATGCGTTGTACAATTTTTTTCTGCACTTTAATTTTTTCGTTTCGACTTTTGTACTTTAGTCGGTGGTAGCGTTAAAAGTTGCTTTATAGAATAAATATTGTAATAAACGCTGTTAAAACTTTGGTATATAGTTTGGTATATAGTTTTACACACGGTAGGTGGTTTGTAGATTTCTGCGATTCACATATGTACAAACAACGTTTAGCGAAATATTTGTGGTTCATTTTGTTCTTTTTTCCAAGTATTTCAATTTTTTTTAATTTTCCACAGATTTAGAAAAACAAATCTATTCTTCTTTCAAATTTCCCCTGAAAAAGGAATTATTTTTTGCTTTTATATTCGCTTTAAAAAAAGAAATCCAATTTTCTAAAAAAATTGTCAACAAACAATTCTCAGGGTTAATTGTTTTTACGTAGGTCCAGCGATAAAAAATTAAACTTTTCCAAAACTAAACTATTCTCACGAAAATAGATCGTTCATATTTATGCGAAAAGAAATCCAAAAAAAAATTAAGAAAAAAGGGATTATCGTCAATTGATGATACGATGAACAAAATTGGGCCCAGGTGAAAAATCGCACGTGAAAAAGTAACGTAATTTGAATATTTTATATTGATTTGCACTCTTGCATCAACAATGAATGATTCCTCAATCTGGCGATGGAGGAAGATGAGATTGACGAAGATCGTAAGGGTAAATGAAATGGAAAAAGGATCCACGGAGGAAAGACGATCTAAACGGACTTATCACGTTGCCATTGTTGGATACACTTGCGCCGGTCTATTCTTTGCTCGACTTGGAAACCTGTCTGGCTTGTTGAAACTTCCTGCTTCCTTCCTCCCTTTCAGCTTCGTGCTCGGTGTCAGCAACACTTAGAAGTCGCCTGGAATTAGATATATTTCAATAGCGGGGTAATATAGTTCTCGCTTCCCCTCGAAGCTGCGTGTAACTTGAATTAAAATTCATAGTAGTGAACTTAGCGGTATCCATCCGTGCCGGTGATCGAGGCAGTCGCGGAATTAATTAAAGAAACTTTTACACAAAATGGTACGAAGGTCAGACTAAAAAAAGACAGAAAGTTTCATTGGGAATTTTAGTTTTAGTTTCTTTTAGTTCTAGAAGTTTTAGTCTTAGAAATTGTACAATTTCTGGAAGAAACGCGTCTTCTTTTTTGGGAAGTTTAACTTATTAATCAAATCATTAGAATCGTAAGGATGATCGAATTTAATATTGTTATCATAGAACAAGTGAGTAAAAAGTAGTAAAATTAATTCTACTCTTTGCACGTATAAATATAATTGTAATTTATTTCAAACAAAAAATGACATAGTTTCCCAAAAAAGAAAGAAATTAAGAATCCGAGTTAATTCGTCTTCCTCGATTAATATATTAATCACGTAATAATATTTCACGAATTTTATGTTTGAAATAAGAATCTGCATAAAGACTGAGGAGATAAGATTGATGTTGCAAGTGTGAATTGTAATTTATTTCAAACAAAAATGACACAATTTCCCAAAAAGAAAGAAATTAAGAATCCTAGAAAATCGACAGGTTAATTTCTTCGATTAATTATATATTATAAAAATATTTCACAATATTTCATGAGTTCTATTATAAAGAGTTTTATCGATGTTGCAAACGTACTTGTAATTTATTTAAAAAAAGAATGACACAGTTTCCTGAAAAAGAAAGAAATTAAGAATCTTAGAAACTCGACAGGTTAATTCTGATTAATTATATATTATAATATCATTTCACGAGTTTTATGTGCGAAATAAAAATGTACATGAAACGAGAAGACAGGATCGATGTCGCGCTGGTTACGCAACAGTCTCTATGCGGTTTATGATCGCAGAAATGGAGTAGGCTAAGCGATTCAGTTTGCGAAATTGATCTAGGATAAGCCAATTCTTCGTCGCAACGAGATCCTGTAATCGAAGCCAAGGATTTTAGCTATAGCCTGTTCTCTATTATAACCTGTAACTAGTTCGTTCTGCCACGTTTATCCCTACGACTTATGAAAAAAAAAAAAAAAAAAGAAATGTATGAAAACAACGAATTCAGTCACATGACAAAGTATCATAAGAAAAAGCCAAAATTTAATTAATATTAGTGGACATTGTCACGGCGCGTTTTATTATTTTCATCGTCTGATAAGTTTTTGTATCGTGTCGCTACATTAAATTTCCGGTTCTACAGGATTATCTGTATATAATGAAACCTCGGTTAATGGATGGTCCGCGATAAGTTATCATTAGACGAGCCGAGATATTCAAGCCATTCAAGCGAGATTGTCCTCGTGCTAACCAAAGGAATTAAAAATTCACCCTTAAACTAGCACGGTGCATGGAACTGAATAGTCTTGCACAATATATATATACAATCTTTTCATCTGCGTGTCCTTTGATTCTAATTTCTCTCCTCGTTCTTAGTTAGGATATATTTCTGCGAATCATACAATTAGACGTCAAAATGTAAAGAGGTCGTGATTTCAGAAATTTATCGAAAGAACAATTTTATCAATTCTTTCGACGATTTACCAAGTGCAGCGGCAAGTTATTGATACGTTTCAATTTAGAATCTTTCGCTTAAATATATTACATTTTGATTGAAAATATTATTTTAGAAAATTTTTATCTAATAATTAATTCTTATTTATAAATTTTAATAAGAGTACACAAATATCATTTAAGTATATCTTATCGTGGATAATAACAAATTTCTCTAAAAAGATTAAAAATCCGCCATATTATTTTAATGATTCAATTGTAACTATAAAAAATTTATTCTTAAATTAATATAATAGGGTATCTAATCTTAGTTTATTATTATATAATAATTAATATTATTCAGTATCGTCAAAGTTAAATAAAATTCCTTTTATTTAAAATCGCCGATCACGCGAACTTTCCCCCCGGGGGGAAAGACAGATAGTTTATACAATTGGCGTTCGCATAATGGGAATTCACTAGTTTCTCCTCCCTACTCCCACCGATTTCTCGCTCGATACAATGGGAATTCAAGTTCGAATAAGTGAATTTAATCAACAAGAGTGCGTTCGAGCCGAATGAACACGATGAAAATTCGGAGTTCAGAACAGACGGAGTTCTGCTGCGTAGCTGAATATCATACTGACAATGACGCAGTAAGTATGAAACACAAACGCGATCCGAGACTTTCGTCACACCTGTCTCCAAATCGAAGTTAAACGAAGTTTCGAGCCGTGAATGGACGCCAGCATCGATCCAGCAGAAATCCAAAAGAGGAGGGGGTACGACTGATTGTCGCGTGAAAGGGTTGGACAGGTATCTCGAGACAGAGAGGCACGAGAAGCAAGTGAAAACAAGGTAGAGAAATTATTTATCAGAGCGAGAGGATCATAGGGGCCTCGTAATTCCATTGTACTCGGCGATGTAGTCGGTCGAGGGCCGTGAAACGTGGGGTCGTCTCCGTTTCGCCTGCATGGGGGGCGCGCGGCCGCGTTGATAATTAATTCGCCGTAAAATAGGGAACGCGGAGGACCACCGACGCGGGTTGAGGGCGCCGGTGACGGTCGTACATCGCGGCGAAAGCTGTAATGCAAGGTTATTAACGATCCTGTCGTCGTGGAACTCGACGGTCTGCGTTTACGTAACGACGCAGCCAGCGTGCCTCGATCCGATAACACGGCTGTATCCACGTCAATACATTCATAAACGATCGTGTTTCGTTCTTCGATTATGTATTCTGTAATATTCGTCGAATTAGATTCTGCTACAGAGCTTTTTACAATAATATTTACTCTATAATATTTTAAATTAAAATATTATAAATATTTTAGCTTTTTACAATAATATTTATTCTATAATATTTTAAATTAAAATATTAAAAATTTTTATAATATTTTAAATATTATAATATTTATTTTATATTATTCCAATATTTATTTTTAATTTACGTATTCTATGTTTCGAAGTTTCTATGTCTGTTCATTTCTGATTTTCATATTTATTTTAATTTATGCGTAGCAAGCATCGTTTGCTTCGATTGATTCTTAACAATTGAAAATATATTTTCCGCTATTTTTCTTTTTCTACTTTTTTCATTTGTCGAATTTCTGTCAGAGAGATTTCTACTCTTTTAAATAGACATATCACGAGAGTTGACAAGAAACCATAACAATAATATTTTTATATTATTTCAATATTTATTTCCAATTTACGTATTCTATATTTCTAAGTTTCTATGTCTGTTCGTTTCTGATTTTCATATTTATTTTAATTTTTGTGTAGCAAAATCATCTTTGTGACGACCGTTTGCTTCAATTGATTCTTAACAATTGAAAATATATTTTCCGCTATTTTTCTTTTTCTACTTTTTTCATTTGTCGAATTTCTGTCAGATTTCTATTCTTTTAAATAGACATATCACGAGAGTTGACAAGAAACCATAACAATAATATTTTTATATTATTTCAATATTTATTTCTAATTTACGTATTCTGTATTTCTAAGTTTCTATGTCTGTTCGTTTTTGATTTTCATATTTACTTTAATTTATGTGTAGCAAGCATCTTTGTGACGACCGTTTGCTTCAATTGATTGAGAATATATTTTCTGCTATTTTTTTCTTCTTCTTTCTTCATTTGTATTCAACATCACCACTGTTGAACTCGTTTTTAAAAATACACGTGTCGCCACACGATCGTTTGATTCTTCGATGGTGCATTGTGATTCTGTGAACATTTGTCGAATTGTTATTCTGTAATATTCGATTCTATTCGACTCTTTGATCGTATTCTGTAATATTTGTCGAATAGTAAAATTTTCGAATCTTGCTTGCGTTTATTGGGAATTTCAAAGAATGGTTTCAAAAATAATTACACGAACTTTGTCTTATCTTGTTGCTTGTTACGTTTGCAGGATAAAATGTAAAAATGTCGCCCGTGCCAAGTAGGACGAACAACTTTTTAACTGTCGTTTACGTTATATTAGAAATTTCGTGTTAGTTGAACATTATTAATTTCAATGGTCAATGAACATAATCTGCACGAGAGAATGAAGCAAATAAATCTTACTTCTTTTTGAAGCAAAAAGTGAAAAAAAGAATTATACGAGCTACGTAAATGGGATTATTTTAATCTTTGCGGACTCTAGAAATTTTAAAATTTTCAACAAAGCTGCAGAAATTGATTCTTCAGAATTGACAGAGAGCGAACAAAGGTGTACAAATGACGAGATGAATATGTAGATAATTCTCAGAGGATATCGAGCAATACGAGTCTGCCTGATCATTGAGAAATTAGATGATGATGTAGGTCAGTGTAGAAATTAAACCCAAGGGGAGAACAAACTCCGCGTCTGAATTACTCCTGCGTCGTGGGTTTTCGACACATCTGCGGTAATAATACGCAGTCTTTCTGCATTCTGGAGGATCTATCTTTCCAACGGCATTAATTAAAATTTCTACAGAGGGCAGGAGTTTTCATCAGCTTGCGATAGTTTTTCTATTCCAGTTCCACGTGGAAAATTTAATTAACGTAATTAACGAGTATCTTTGTTTCTTATTGAATTGTACGTCGTCTCGTTGCCCGCGGAATAGCTACCCAAAACCAGTTTTACAAATGTCTTTTGTAGTCGCGAAGACAAAGTTTCTTTGCACCGAGTCTAAACCTAAATTATAGACATTCGTTTCATAGTAAAAATCAATTTGATTGCAAGTCTATCACAATAGTAATAGTTACATAATTACAAATCTATTGTAATTTGACTATCAGAATGTGAATTGATCACGTTTTAATTTGAAATTTCGCTCGAGTCACTGGAAACTGAAGATATCTCACTGTAGCAAAATTGCAAGTCTTCGATTTTCCTCCATCTCATCAAAACTTAAGAAATACCTACGCGCAAATTATCAATAGAAGCAACAATTTAAATCGAAAAGAATTCTTTTGAAAAAATATTCCAATTAATAACACGGAGAAAGAGAGAGAGAGAGAGAGAGAGAGAGAGAGATAATTCGTGGAATCGAGGAGGAGTCGTTCCGTCTCGCGATCGCGGTTCATTGAGTTTGCGAAATTGCGAATTTCTATGTTCCAAAGTTGGGAAAGCCCGGGCCCTCGAGTACCAGGAAGTTACAAGGGTTTCAATTTGTACCATTCAAATCCAGACGATGCCTCCCCTACCCTTACGATTAATCTAGTGTGGCGTCAAGATCGATCGATACGCTCTTTCTCGTGCTGGAGGGCCCTGGGTTAAGTCCGATCATCGACACACTAGCCTTAATTACTCCGCTCAGCAAGTTTCCTCTCGTCAATCCTGGGTGGAAGCTTTCTGCTCGGATCCGGGCGAGGAAAAGCGATCGAGCATCCAGATTAGCGATTCCATCTTAAAGACGTCTTAATGGTTACACAATCCATTCTCTTCGAGGCGGCGGGAGAGAGAGAGAGAAAAAGAATATTCTACCGAATTAAAATCTTCGCCAATGTTTTCCATTGAATGTTGACTCAAGTTGCTGCAAAGTGCAATCTGTTCGATTTCAGTTACGTGCACTTGGATTTTGTTAATTGTGTAGCAGAGGTTCAATTCATTTTCTGCATTAATTGCCTTTTCGTCGATTTCCATTGCAATCAGTTTCAAAATTGGAATTTAGTAAACTAGGTCTTAAATTATTCATTTAAAATGCTCGTGAAATATGCTCGAATAAAGTATTGATTTTTTTCTTTTTTTTTTTTTAATTTTTCACGTTCCATTGCGTGGTTAATGTAGTTATTCCCTGGAAAGCTTCAATTCTTTTTTTCAGTCGTGCTTTCAAATTCGATTATATGTCGCGCTGGTCGAATTTTCATCTCAAAAGTCAGAAATTTTGGAAATTAAAAATTTCAGGCAATTTCGTCGAATTTAAATTGTTACTTCTTTAAACCTCCACTCGTGTATTTTAATAATGTTAGTTCAACCAAATCAATTTATGTAATTTATGTTAGATTCAAGATATTTGATTTTTATATCATATACTCCGTAGCAGAGATTCGAACGACAAAAATCAATTATAAAGATTCCGAAACCAAGTGATTCTAAAGTTCGAAATTACAAATTCGAAGGCTATCTCTGAATTACGACAACCCCCAATTAAGAATGAAACTTTCACCGAGTAAAAATCCACGCTCTGCCCGTCGAACTTCTCATTTACGTTTGCCAGAATCTCCATAAAAGTGCCCTAAAACTAAATGATCCTGTCGTTGAAAATCCCAAGGCGATAAGTCCTGTCTTCCAAGTGAGGCAGTCGAACCGATGTCCTGTGAAAGCCGACATTTCCTCGCCAACTCGAACGATGACCGGCTATTTTCACCGAAGGAAATCGGTTGCAAACAGCCCGTCGAAACTGAGGCGGCGATGCGCACCGGCGACACTCGGCAGAGGATCCTAGACAAGCAGAAGCCTCGAACCGGTGACGTGATGCAAACGAGAAAGCGAAGAAAACTTCCTCGAATATTCACGCAGTCGAATATTTCTCACGCTCGATTGACACGTCGCTGGGTCTCAACCTCTCTCGTTCGGACTTCCTTCACCCGTTTCAATTCGACTATTTTCTCTTCATCCATCGTTTTCTCTCTCTCTCTCTCTCGCCCCCTTTCCCAGCCATCGTGCTCGCGTTTGCCCGAACGATAGACAACCTTTTAAGAATATATTAGCAGACTGGACGTGTCCTGTCCGGGGAATTCAATGTCCCGTGAAACGAGGCATTCCCTTCCGTCTTCCTTCCGAACTCTCATCACCCTCTTTTGTCATTACCAGGGGACAGTCGCGCCCGCGTGAAACGACATTGGTGACTTCCTTTCGGAAATGCAAATGCTCGATAATAGAATTTCCCTTTGGTGGTTCTCAGTGTTTTAACACTCAGTTGAAGCCAGTTGGCAGGATCTGATTTTTGTGGATTAATTTGTCGGGTCTTTAAGTTTGAATTTAAGTTTTTTTGCTGGAAAGTATGTCAAGCTTGAACAAAATAGTATACATAACTGTTTGGTTAAGCTTCGTTGAAATATTACAAATTTTTGTTTGCAAAAATTGAAAAATGATCGTCGATGTCATGTCAAATATAACTATATTTATGTAGTAAGTCAGTAGTAAATGTAGTAGTAAATATAACTATATTTATATTTAGTCATGTGCTATGTATTATACATATAATGTAATGAGTTATAATGTGTAATAATATGTATAATATACGAAATATATTATTGCAATATTATACATGAAACATGTACATGTATATTTCTTCTATTCCTCAAGAAATATTAGAAAGTGAAATACAAAGAAATTTTTATTACTAGTGCACATAATTGTTCGGTTAAACTTCGTTTAACATTTGATTAAATATTTCAGAATATTATAAATCCTTTTTGTTTGCTAAATTGAAAATTGTCGTTCATAGATGAATTAGTGTTATATCAAATATACATGTAACGTGTAATATAATGTATAATATAACGTGTCACTATATACAACATATACGAAATGTATTATTACAATATTATACGCAAAATATGTTATACGTATATATATATATTTTTTTTTTCGCACATGTATTTTTCAATAAAAAAAACTCAATGAAAATCGAAGTTTGCATCATTTACGAGGAGTTAATGGGCCACGCGTTGATTTCACTTGCATTGTAACGGATCGATACTCGAAATATACTTTTTTTGACTAGATTATTCCAATCGTTTTTCGGAACTTCTCGTCACCGCGTTTTCATTTATCTCTCGGCTGGCAGACGCAGCCGTTCCTGTTCTGCAAAAAAATTACGGCACGCCGATAAATCTGATTTCTACCGAAAGTTTTCCATACGATGGCCGTTCGCGATTTCTCATGATTTGTGGAGAAAAAAAAAAAAAAAAAAAAAAAAAAATGGTTCTACCCTCCCCTCCTTTCAACTCACGTGCAATATCCTTTAGCCAACGCCGCGATAGGGGAAATGTTTCGCAAGTCGAACCGGAAGTTTCGACTGTGCTCCGATCGTACGTGCTACTGAAAGATTCCTGCTTTCGCGAGAAAAAAAATATCTAAACACACCGATTGTCGTGTTGTCGAATTTTTATTGGACCAATTTGGAAATGTCACATTTCACACTTTACTAGGTGAGAAATTTAAATCGGTAACAGTGGAAATTAGAATAAAAGATATTTGTTAAAAATACTGAATCTGGATTGTGGCCAAGAAATAATTTCTCCAAGTACCGAAACTCTTTAATATAACACTATTTAATTACTTCAATGATACACTACAGTGAATTTTTACTATAATCTACAATTATATATATTATATTATATTATCTATTAAACATTATTTTTTACTTCATCTAACAACGAGCAATGTATGTATCTACAGTTTAAACGTATTCTCTCGTCGTAGATTGTGAAAGAAGAAAGTGACGAAACGAGGTATTCAACAACTGTACACTCGATCGGGACGAAATGCCGAAAATTGATGCTTTTATCGTCGTCGAATAACAAACGGTTTTATTCATGAAATATGTCGGTTTCGTTTACACCGGCGTAAAATCAAAATGATGTTTGTAAAAGCAATACGCAACGGGGCCACAGTTTACTATTTAAATATCAAACGTCAATGTTGCTCGCGTGTTGACGTTCGTCGACGACTCGTGGTTTCGAGTTAAAATCCAATAATAAAATCGTAATGTCACAGATTTTTTTTTTTTCTCTCCCCGTGATTTTCAAGTCCGATTCCAGTTAATGCAATCATTATGCCCTGTAATGGATTTTTACGTATTTATGGTAAATTTATAAGCTATTAAAATATATATTTTCTCGTTACATTGTTACGATCGTTTACTCCATCAATATGTATCTAAATATACTGTATGTATGAATTATCATAACTCGAACGATATTAATTAAATCGAGTGGGTCTGTCATTATCATGTCAGAATGAAAATCAATTGAAAAAAAAAAACATTCGCATGCTTCATACAAGTATTGTACAAAGAAAAAAATTTGAAATCTGACAGTTTGTTAAATATGAAAAAAAAATAGGAATATCAATATCAATTTGATCATTTGTCACCTCGATCGTAATAAAAATACCAACGAAGATTAAATATCAAAAATTGTTAGAAAAATATTAAACATATTTATCTAGAATCAGTGAAACGATCAACACGAGTGTAAGAAAACTATCGATAGACTCCTAATAACAATTGCTAATACCAAACGTATCCTCCCCCCCCCCCCCCAGCTAAAAGATAATCTATCACGACGTTTCGTTTCCGCGTCGCGCTTCGAATAAAACGCTCGCGCGAAGAAAATTTCCAATTTTTCCTCACTCTTGGAAAAATCTCTGTGCCGGGCCGATCGGCGCAAAGCGGCAAACAAATTACAACTTCGCGGGGAATTACTATCTTGGGCGGGGGAAGCGTGGCGGGCGCATTTTTAACGTGTCACCAACGTTTTCGCGGATCTCGGATAAGGCGGAAAAGTCTGCCCCGCGCGTCCCCGCGTGGCAAATCGATTCTGTCGAACAGCGACACGTTATTATGCAGAATATTGTTTAACGCGCAAACACGCTCCGGCCTCGGCCTTTATGCATTGGATGCAACGTGTATTAATTAACATCAGCCAGTCGTGACAATTTTAGGGAGGATAATCGATGAAACATTATGAACATTTTGCTCCGGATAAATTACCACTTGTCCAGAATGTATTCGAATTATACGGCTTGCCGAACGATAAACGATTCATTTCGTTTCACGTAACGTTTCGCGATCTTTGTGCCTATTATTACGAATATATATAGAACTTGTTCCAAACGTTTTCTTTTCACAATCACGTAATTAATTGATTCTTTTTTTATCTGGATCCAGACTGAAACACTGATAATTAGTGTTATTTGATATTTGGATTTCTTTTTCACAATTATTGAAAATATTCAGGTTTAATATTGACTTTTATTTATGCATGCGATTAAAAGGATCTGTTTAATATTGTTAACTGATTAATATTGTTCGAATTGTAACGATTTATACATATCGTGCTAGGTACTTTTTTGACAAAATTAATATTGATTTTTACTTGAAAAGAAAGACATAGTTGAAGATACGTGTTTGTTTCAATTAAGATTATTTGATTAGTAATAATTTATGTCAGAGCTTCTTTTCTTGTAATCGTTGAAGAATTGAAAAGAAAAATGTACACTTTTATTTAAATATACCTGTTAATTAATATCATTTAAATCACAGTATCACACGTTTCTCTTTTCTTAGTTAAAAAAGAGGGAAAAGAATAAAAATTTCCCATCATCGTACTTCACCTTTTTCTAAAAGAACATTTAACATTCGATTTATATATTATTTGAATTTATATATTATTTGAATCACAATGATTTATACACATATATATTAAAGTTTTTTTTTTTTTGTAATCATTGAAGAGTTGAATTCATTTTTACTTAACTATACCTGTTGATTAAATATCATTTAAATCACAGTGTCACGTATGTTTCTTCTTCTCGTAAAAAAAAAAAAAATTTCCCATCATCGTTCATTTCCCATCAAGTTCACTTCACCTTTTTCTAAAGGAACATTTCACATTCGATTTAATTTTATATATTATTTGAATCACAATGATTTATACACATATATATTAAAGTTTTTTTTTTGTAATCATTGAAGAGTTGAATTTATTTTTACTTAACTATACCTGTTAACTAACATCATTTAAATCACAGTGTCACGTATGTTTCTTCTTCTCGTAAAAAAAAAAAAATTTCCCATCATCGTTCATTTCCCACCAAGTTCACTTCACCTTTTTCTAATGGAACATTTTACATTCGATTTAATTTTATATATTATTTGAATCACAATGATTTACACACATGTATACTAAAGTTTCTTTTTTTTGTAATCATTGAAGAGTTGAAAAGAAAAATATTCATTTTTATTTAAATATTGACTAATATTATTCAAATCACAGTGTCACGTATTTTTCTTCTCCTCGTCAAAAAAAAGACAAATAGGAAAAAAATAAAAATTTCCCATCATCGTCAATCTCCGTCGTCCTACTTCACCTTTCTCTAAAGGTGAACATTTAACATTCGGTTCAACTGTACTTTTTTCCCCTCCTTTTCGGCCGCGGTAGTGCAACTCTCCAACGAGAGTGCAATTTATTCGTAACTGTAATCGAAGCGGCGCGAATTTTCCTCGAAATTTACCACGGCCGGAAGGGGAGGGTGTGGACCATGGGTTTAAACCATCGAAACCAAAGATTTTCACGGTGAAACAAACGTCGGCTGGCGGCGCGCGACCGTTCGCGTTAATTACTGAAACTTTCGCAATCGTACGCGCGCGCGCGCGCTCGCTGAATAAAAGAGAGAGCGTACGCTGCATCCCCGCGGATAACCCCTTCGAAAGATGCTGTCGTTGCAAACTGTCGGCCGACATTTTTTCCCTCGGCCACGCTCTTTTATTTTTCTTTTATTTTTTTTTTTTTTTTTTTCTTGTTTCGCCGTTCCACGCTTTTCAACGCGCGTGTGTCGCGTCGCTTTGATCTTCCACGGCCTCTACGATGGCGCGCGCTCGCGTCCATTTATATCGCAGCGATCCACGGATCGTGGATGAAGCGAGCTGAAATATAAATCATTCATTACACGCTCGCTGCTGTTTGTAAGTGTAATGGATCTCGCGTAATTGTCGTTTTCGACGGGGGATTCTTGGCGCGTTCCGATGTCGCCACGCACTGTGAACCGTCGTTGGAAATCGTTATTTGTTCCCGGGTACGATAGAGTTTGATAGAGTTTGTTCGAAACAAAGGTGAAAAGTAACAATTAAGAAGTATCATTCGCATCCTTTGTTGAAATTTGTTATTTCCACTTTAGAAATAAAATGCTTCTGCAAATGGAGTTTCGTCTTGTGCCCGAACAAATCGAGTGATCATTCATTGAAATAGAGACAACACTTGAGACAGACACTGTTTGAGAAATTCTATGTTCACAGAAGCAAAATACAAAATACAAAAATAAACTGAAAAATTGTTTTATCGAATAATCGGAGGCAGATCGTTTGCTAAATAATTAACGCGGGATTATTTCACTGATTTACGTTAAGTTTGACAATACAACGTAAATGAGAGAAATTCGATTTTGAAGTATTTGGATCACATTCAAAAATGTAAAAAAAAGTTTCTTTAGAGCGCATTTCCTTTGTTTCTGTTTAAACAATTTCCCGTGTGTATACAGTTTATATTCCGGATGTTATTCTCACGATGATTTTTATGTATCTGTAAGCAACGGGGCAGCGAGTTTGAAATTTTCGACACTTGAGAGTGAGTTTCGTGTTTTCGATAGTCACGAGAGAGTCGCCGAGAGAGACTTTTTGAGGAAACGGCTAATTGAAACACAGACGGGGAATCCCTATTTATACATTCTTGAGAGCATAACCTGAAGACCGACGGAGCGCTTTCAAGGAAACACGTGTTCATTAGAGGTTAAGATTCAATACACAACATCTCTGTTCCCTAAACTAAAAGGGGAAACATTCCCTGACAGTTGAAAAGAGCTCGGGCTGAAATTATTCAGAGCCGGCGGAGATCCTCCACTTTTGAGAGTTACATTATTTAGTGAAAAGAAATTTCTTTTTCGACGTTCCCTTTCATTTCGTTTCCTCTGTATTTATTTTCTTTTAAACGTCACGTAAATTACACACGTGTGAATAATTGCGAGAGAGACAGAAATTCATCCCGTCAACTAGAAAATCTTTGTTTCCAATATTTGTTTCCGATATAACGTGTGTACGTATATTTTATAAAAAATGTAAATTACGTGACGAATTGTACGTTTAACGTGTGTACGTATATTTTATAAAAAATGTAAATTACGTGACGAATTGTACGTTTAACGTGTGTACGTATATTTTATAAAAAATGTAAATTACGTGACGAATTGTACGTTTAACGTGTGTACGTATATTTTATAAAAAATGTAAATTACGTGACGAATTGTACGTTTAACGTGTGTACGTATATTTTATAAAAAATGTAAATTACGTAATATTGTACGTTTAACGTGTGTACGTATATTTTATGAAAAATGTAAATTACGTGGTATTTATTTATTATTTGCTATCGTCTATTCACATCTATCAAAAAAGAATTGATCAGTGAGGTTTTCTAATTGAAGTTAGATGAATCACTCTTCGAGAACATTTCACGATTGTTACTCGGATCGGGTACACAATATAATCGAAAAATAAGACCGATTTCTACGGCAATAGTCCTCGGTAAAATTTGCATCTTCAGATCGAAATAATTCTAGACAGTTTTATCTGGAGAATTGTCGTAGAATCAATGTTGTATTCAACCGAAAATAAGCTGAAAATAGAAATTAAACAAATTTCACTCTTTCTTCACTAGAAGAAAATTTAGAGACATTAACTTTGTACGTTCCAATCTTAATAATAATTATTCGAAATTTGCGAATTTCGTAGAACAAGAAAGAAAGGAAATTTATATCTCTGTAGAAGTTTCAGAAGCATTTGGAATCGTTGTTCCGTTTTTCGTTTGGAACCATATGCTGCTTCGGCTCATTAGATTATTTCCAAAAAAAAAAAAAAAAAAAAACTTCCACTGATTCCACATTATCCAAGACACACCAAATTTATTTCCTGTGAGAACCGAGTTCGAGGAAATACGTAGATTTTTCTCATCGACCGATCGATCGATTCAGTGGGCTCACGGATCCCAGATTCACTAGCTCGGTCACGTATTCTCACGCTAGGCGGTCGATGCCGCGACTTTTCTTTTTTTTTCCACAGATCGTCTGCAACGCACGGGAAGGTCTTCCCGCAATTATACCATCGGCTGGGGCATGCACCGATGATCGACCACGTCTGCGAACCTCGACGACGATGACCACCACGGCGACGAGAATGCTCGACCATTCGCTTTATCAATCGGACGTGCTTGTCATTTGAAACGGGAAGAGAAGCTTGAAAGTTTGATATATGTATATACGATTTTACGATGAATGACAATTCGCGCTTGAAAGTTCGCTCCAACATAGATCACGCGATTTAGAGATTAGATTTAACCTTTAATTGCTACTGCGAGATACTCAGACGCTTTTAGATTCTAGAAATATTGTTATATCGTTTATTCTTAACAAACGGCACTGATAATGAGTGTCGCTAATTTTCAGTTGGTGGTTTGTTACCGATTATGCGATGTTAAATCTTCGTTGATATTTGTCAAAGCTGTAGCGTCGTAATATTTTATAATGTTTCTTGATGTATTTTGCTGAATTATTTACGATACTCAGTTTGATATTCGATCCTCGCAATATTCGATATCAGACGAAGACTAATGGAATGTCATAATCGTTGGTGTTGCAATTTATTTTACGTTTTAGACACCATCGTGTGAATTAACGTGGCAGTTGTGGCAGTTAGATGTATCGGTGCGATCTAAAATCCAAAGATATCAAGATTCGAAACGATTTTAAACTGTTTCTCTCAAAGAAACTGGCGAAGCATCGGATTCGGCTGGGAATGCAGTAACTTTGGTTCGATATTACGGGATATTACACTTTCAAGTTACATCGAGAAAGACAAGATTGAGAATTTTTCGAATTTTCCGCGAATATTCGCTTTAATCCCCCGGAGAATTATTTGAGGACAGAGCAGGGAGGAGAGAGATATTGGAAATTTCGAGGTTTTCTTTCAGGTTTCATATAAATTCGAATTTCCGGCGGGATCTTAAAACGACGCGAGTGAAAAAAAATGTCCGATAAAGTTGCACAGGCTGAAAGCTAGAGTGAAAGCTTTCGTGTGTTCGGGCCCTTTCGAAGATCTTGTGAACCAAACCATCCCCAAATATCTCGAAAGCGTATGGCGCTCGCAGGCTACGAAAGTTACAAACACGCGCGCGCCCAGGTTTTTAAAACCAGCTTCTCAATTTTTAAGCTATTGACGTTTAATTATCGTTCGTGACGATTTGAATTTCCAAATTTGCATAAAAACCCGCGATCTACTCGTTTCATTGTTAATTTTTCTTGAAATTTCTTCCAAACAGTTGACATTTCTCTCAAGAATTTAATTAACGTTAGAATCGCGAAAAAGTGCTTCTTAGATTCGAAGAACGTTGCGCACGATACTACCGCTAATTAAGTTCACATTTGCAATTTGTTACTTGTTCTTTCTGGAAGGAATTAATACCTTTGAACAATGTGATTTTTGAATCTGAATCTACCTGTAACAAGTACTTGTACTCGTCACTAAATATTTTTCTTTCGAGTACGGTATCAGTATACGGTTCTTTATAGCATATGGGTTATTTTAGATTATTTATGGTATCAATATATATATATTTTTTTTTCTCGAAAGAGTTGACACTCTGTCTGACAAACTGTCACACTTTGCAACGAATCACGTGACATTAGAATGACAAAAAAAAACAGAAAATGAAGAAATCGAAAGAAAATATACATGAAAATGTACATAGTATTCGATGCTTCAGTCACTGTCAGTCGAACCTCGCCGATGACTTTTCTGCCGATTCCCCGCGGTTTTGGTTTCGAAAGCAGCCTAGCCGTTCCGCCGGCGCTTCCGGTTTCCCTTCCCAGCGCATTCACAGCTCCCGGAAGTGTCTCGTTTTCCCAACCGGATGCCACGGAACCCGCTGAATCGCACCTGACCACTTCCCGCGTCCAGTAAACCTCTTCGTTGTCGTCCCTTTTCGCAGGTCAACGCCGATTTCAACACCGTTTCAAAACAATTTCGCTCCTAGATTCTCTCTCTGTGTATTTTCATTCCCCCCATTTTTCATCGTCTCGACGAGAATTTTTTTTTTTCTTTTTTTTTTTGGTCAAATTTACTCCGTAAATTCCGTCGACTATCAGCGACGGTCAACATAAATCGAGCACACGGTCGTTTCGTTCTCGTTTTCACATCCTATTTCGCCGATTTTATCCGACCGTTCGAAAGTTGCTCTCCGGGTTCTTTTTTTTTCTCTCGTTTTTCTGTTTTTCCCTTTTTTTTCTTTTTTTCTTTTTTTTTTTTTCTCTTTCGTCTCACGTCACAGTTTTCACGGATCGTCACGGGATGAAAACTTTACACCAGAGCTTCATCGTTGCGCCGCGGCTCTCTGCACTTTTACTCTCTCGACGGAGAGGAATTTCATTTTACTTTCGCTTGTTTAACCGCCGAGCGTGAAGAAAGAACAATAACGTTGCAAAATCGTAAAGAACGGAGATTTGTGAAACGTCGGAGTCGATGAAAACTTTGCTTGTTGCTCGTGTATCAACACTGGAAAACTACCGATTCTTAATCGATGCAGTCAATCGATTTTTAGTTTTGTCCTTTCTCTACTTTTTGAGAATTTAATTTGACAAAAAACAGAATGTTAACAATTGCAAATACATTTTCATCAAGAAAGAAAACTCTAACGTAAAAATTAATTTGAAGCGTGTGGGAAAAGGAAATATAACGTGTCGCTGCGCTGTCACAAGTTTAATATTACGCCGTGTGGATTTTTACGGATTTGTCGATAATTTGAAACTGCAAAATCGCACAGAACTACTATAAATTTCGATATGAAATATGCAACGTGCAATGCTCTCTGCATTGTATATCTGGTACGTGAAAATGTTTCATTTTTTCAATTGCATTCGACTTATAACTAAATATAATTTCACTTACACTTGAATGTGAATTTATATAAAAATCCTATAAAAAATCTTTTTACCCTATTGCTGTTTAAAATTTTCTATATATTATTATTCCCGTTCTAAACATACGATCTGTCAATCTAATAGTTCTTTTTATTTCATTATTTTATAAAAAGAAAATCTTATCGAAGCGAATTCGAGCGAATCTCGTTTCTATTCTTTTTTCTTTTTTTTTTTCTTTTTTTTAATTTCCTCTCGTAAGTGGTCAGCGTGTGAGACTTGCGGTACAGACAACTCGTCTTTTTTTTTTCACCCTCGCGTTGTCGTCGAAACACTCGAAACGAAGCGACCGTGCGCGATCGAAGTGTCGAGTGTTGTGCACGCTGAAAAGTTCGCCGAACGTTGACGTGGCGCTTTCATTCGTCGACACTCCGGGAATCACGCCGAAAATCGTTCTGTTTCGCGTAAGTAGCTGTCGAGCAGAGTGTCCCGAGCGATCGTTTCCATCAGAAGAGAAGCGAACGAGAATAATTCTTTCGAGAAGTTGAACGGCGCCTCGCGGCGCGTAGATCGGTTTCCCGATCTGTTTCGATGGTCTCCTCCGAAATGTGTTGCGAAACGAGACTACAAATTTTTCGATGCGAACGGTATTACCACCGTTGGACTTGCGGTTTTTTTTTTTTAAATCCAAATCTCTGTCTTTGCGAGCGACACTACCGTAAAACTTGAATTCAAAATTCATATTAATCGGTTTTTAATTTGAAAATGTGAGATCCTTGTAAATCATCGAGAAATGAATAGCCATTTCGTGTTGAACATGGTCGCAAGGATAATTGTTTAAATACTTTTTGTGATGAACTGCACATGTGTATCAGGTATCTTGTAATTTTTATAATATATTTTCAGCTTTACTTTGAACCAATCATGCAGAATTAACAAAATGATTTTACATAACACAAAATGCTTCTAGAAGGATTCAAATACGATATTTCGTGAACAATTGCATAAGTAATTAAATATTTAATTAAATATCTCACAGTCGTGCGACTTCACCACCAGCGTTAATTAAAACGTGAAAAATATTCTCCATAACACACGCGCGATATATTCATAAAAATTTCTTACAAGCGTTCGAACACTTTCGCAACAAATGCAAATACCGAAGCTTATTAATATATCAAATCGCGACTGTTTAAAGCACTGTCACCTAACATAATTCGTTTCCTGAGTATTTTCATTTCAGTTTCGTTGGAATCTGATGATGTTCAGAGAAAGGTTCGAACACTTTTGCGAGCGACCGAAGACTTGGAAGATCGATTTCGAGGAAAGGGTGTACGCTTCTATAGTGGCGAAAGGATTAAACGAATCTTCTCTACCGTAATAACCGGTCGGAGGTTGTCAGGATTTTTCGTGAAATATCATTTTCAGCCGTGGGCGGTCGTTCAACAAAACGACCTGACTGACTCTTTTCGCGCCGGTCGTCGTCCGATTATTGTCCGGTAATCGAGAGAACGTCGTCTCTCCCCGTGCCGAGGATACGTAAGAATGGGCGCGAGTAAACGTGACGTGTACGAGTGATTTTATGTTCGCTCGCTCGTCGTTAGAGAACCACCCGAAGCGGTATGTCGCTGATCGTGAGAACGTAAGAAATTTGCCAGTAATATTAATATATCACGACACTTCTCTATCCTAGTGATAGCTCCGTACGCGCCGAGGGAAGTTTCGGCGAACTTTTGCCGAAGGTATGCTTCGATTCTTGGCTTCTTAGTTAGTTGGCCAAGAGCGGGTTGAGCGAAACACAAAGCTCTGCTCGAACAAATTCTTGGATTTTCGTTCGGTGTACGGACGCTGTTCCGTTGTAACAATTACGGAAACCGAGGATTTAGATCGAGAGATCGATCTCAAGATCTGGCGTTTCGTTGCGAAAATTCGTTTCGAACGAATTCGCGTGATCGATTAAATGAACGACAGAGTAAAAGTGAAAGTACGACGCGTTTCAACCCCTTCAGAGGTTCGTCCAATTATCGTGCTGAATTATCACTGTCTTACATCGATCAGATTGTCGATTTTTCTGCAACTTCGAACGGTTTTCGCTGCTGTGGAGAAAATAAAATTTATAGCGGGATTCAATTCCATTTATTGGAATACCGTAAACGGGTGAAATACGTTTCTGTCATTTTTTAAATTTTTCATAAATGCATCAACGCTCGTGATTTATTTAGGGACGATATTTCGAGTCGCGCGTAAAAGCAAAATTGATTAATTCCATTGAAATTAAATGGGGTGACAAAAACGAGTAAAGAAATATACTGGAATGAAACGTGGAATGGCAATGTTCTGCTTTGATTCGTTAAATATTAGTTTCTAATACAACGTGCGTATATATAAGAAATCAATTATCTACAGTATCATTTTCAAAATTTTAATGAATTCACCTCTGAAGAGGTTAACGGGAAATGAAATTAAAAGTAGGGGATTTCAACGCTGGATGTTAGACGTAGATAATAGTAATCGATCAAGAAAAATAATTCGTTCGCCTCGCTCACGGCCTTTCAGAATGCACGGCCATCTTTGTAGTTTGCGTATTCGCATACTCGCAATCCGGCATACAATCCACATTCACGTACGAAACTCAAATGCACGCGCGCGATCGAAAAGCCTTGCTGCTAGCCTTATCTTGTAACAAGAAGCATGAATAAATCATTGAAAATGCAAAAAACGACCTTTCTTTAGTCCTTCTTCTCCAACACGAGGCCGTCGAGCTTTAACTTTATTCGTTATTAAGATTCTTTTGTTGTTTCGATCTTAATGTAAGTTTCGGTTCTGAGTTAAGTTGCTCGATACAATTTTACATTTCTCTCACCGGCAGATAAAATTGATGAAATTGATGAAATTGATGAGGGTATGCAAGAAATCGAGTAGCGTCTCGATGTGCTTCGTGCAATTAATGATGCCCATGTAGAGGTGTATTAAATGAGACAAAAAAAAAACAAAAATATATACGTCTCATTTTGTAATAATTCCCACTTATCTGTCTTTTCATTTGCCTTTGTAATAAATTGTTGAAATTGTAAAAAGCCTTGCCTTTATGGACACCCTGTGCACCTACCACCAAACTCTGACCCTATTTCGTTTCTTTCCACCGTTCGTCAATAAATTCCTCCGGTCGCCGAATCGCGGCGCGAACACAGCTTGAATTGCAACTTCTCATTCGATTCGACCGAGATGTAACAAGATTGCCCCAGCTGGAAGAAACACGACGACGTTTGTCCACGGACACGTGACCTACGGAGGGCCGCGCGGCCACTTCGTGTGTTCGTGGCAAGTTGCAGACTCCAGACGGTGACAAGTTCGTCCGTGAATCTGCTTGAATGGACGCATAGATGGCCCGGTGAATGCAGTCGTTTACAGGCACGCGTTGAATCAGTTCGGAGCAGCCGTGGCCCATTCATAAGCAAACCAGGGAACGGGGCCAGTTGACTGACGAGCGGGAGGAAGAGAAGGAGAAGGAGAAGGAGGAGGAGGAGGACGTCTTATCGGGCGACAAAGCGTCTAATCCGCGTGCCGATTTCCGGGCCGCCGGTTCCGGACCTCGGGATCCACGCTCCGTCGAATATATCCGACTTAACGATCGTCGATTATTGAATGCAAATTGATTTCAGAGTTGCTGCCGGAATCAGGCGTCTCTCCAGTTTGCAATCCCTCCCCCTCACCTTCAATTGCACGACCGGTGCTGCTCCTATCGCGCGAAACGCCGCCTCGTCATCTCTTTTACGAATTTACTGGCCAATCTCTGCGTGAGAATTACTCGTCACAGAGAGAGGATCCTCGTTCCGAGGATTTTTTTGGGGGGATTCGCACAGCGGTGAAGTTTGTTAATTTTTTTTTTTTTAATAAGTACAGGTTGCAGCGAGTTGCAGTGACGTCAAATAATTTTTGAAAGTGTTGCAGAAACGAGTTAATGATTTAATTGTTGTGAACGAATGTGATTGAAGAATGTATTACGTATTTATTAATGAATATTATTAATAATGTATATTATTGTTGAACGAGGTTTGTATATTCTAGATGATTATGAGAAACAGATATAGCTGGAATGTAATGTTCAAAAATCGGTTCCAAATGTAAAGTAATTAGATATAATAGAGATATAATGTAGTAATTATAATTAGATGTAAAAGAATTATATAGATGTGAACAAATGTGATTGAAGAATGTATTATGTATTATTATTACTGAATATTATTAATAATGTATATTATTGTTGAACGAGGTTTGTATATTCTAGATGATTATGAGAAACAGATATAACTGGAATGTAATGTTTAAAAATCGGTTCCAAGTGTAAAATAATTAGATATAATAGAGATATATTGTAGTAATTATAATTAGTAAAATTAGATGTAAAAGAATGATATAGATGTGAACGAATATGATTGAAGCACGTATTATGTATTATTACTGAATATTATTAATAATGTGTGTTATCGATATATTGAACTGTATAATATTAGATAGCGTCGAGAAACAAATATAGCTGGAATATAATGTTTAAAAATCGGCTCAAAGATGTAAAAGAATTAGATATAATTATTGCTAGGATTATTACAAATATTGTAAAAATAAAATAAGTTGATTGTTACAAATAAGTCGAATCGTTGATCCAGTGTAATTAGTAATTTCTTCTCAATTAATTGGCTATCCAAATATGGAAATATCGTAGAATTCGCAGTTAATTGTCCGTTATAATTTAAAAGTATTGTAATCTAAAGTATTAACGTTACATCTTTCTCTGCGACTTCTGAAACAAACGTATCGCCAACGCCAAATAATTCCTCCTCGCGCGCCCGCCGTTAATTGAAAGTAATTAAACTAGACGGCGAACGAAAAGTCGTCAGACACTTGGGGGAGGCTAAGAACAAGCCTCCGAGTCCGTAAAATCACGTCGTTAATCGCACGGTCCTGGTGTAATTCAAAATATATTGCCCGGGGGTGTTCTTTGGCCCGCCAATTTCATTGATTATTGTCGCGCGTGTATCACCACGGGGAGCGATTGCTGCGAATTAGGTAATTTCCTTAACGACCCTCTACTACACCGTAACTTTCGGCCTGCTGCTAGTTAGCGAAATCCTCTTTAATTACCGAGTCATCCAGACACTTTCTATGAAAACTTCCGTGTGTTCTTTACGATGTTTGTTAATCAAATGCTGCGCGTTCTCGCAATCAATGACTGGATCTCTCTCTCTCTCTCTCTCTCTCTCTCTCTCTCTCTCGGTTCAGCGTTTCTCGATCTTTACGTCGTACGCTCTGAGTGAAATTTATTTGCAACAGCGCTGCAAGTCAAATGTTTGTAGTGCACGATTTTCAAGAATCTGGGGAATTTGTACGGCGTGTAAGTAAATAAAACGACGCGTACTTGGTAATATCTTCGTGATATTCAATGCACTTCCGGTGAGAGCAGTTCGGAATTTTCTGACAAACTACTTCAGTTTCGTGTTTCGTTATTTGAATCTAGCTGTGCTAAAATGGTAAATGACGAATTTTAACGGTAGAACTATCAAAGTGATCGAAATTTGCTATTGTCGCGTTTTTAGACATTTGAGTGATTTTTGTACAATCCAGAAATAATATTGTAAACTAAATTTTTCCTTTGTCTCTTTAATCTCTTCTAATACAATTTCTACATCTTTGCGATCCGAAATTATAAAAAGCAAATAGAAATCTAAATTAAATCCAAGCTACGAACAAACCAGCACAAGATTATTGATATTTAACAGTTTTATTGTTGTTAGTCTTTAATTGACTAATTTAATTCACGCTTCAATGCAGTGTTAAAGCAACATTATGTAGCAACCTCCTTATTCTCTCATCTTCAGTTATTAATTAACTCTTAATTCAATTAATTAACTCTTAATTTATTTTATTATTATTTTATATATATATATATCTTAATTAATTCTTAATTTCATTGCTTTGTGACAACAGCTTCATCTCTGAACTTGTTTCTCGGGACAATCGTTGCAATCGACCGCGAGGACCGGGATTTTCATTTGGACGCGGTTCTCTCCATTTTCGGTGTTTCTCGTCTCGCTAAGTTGTCTCGCTTGAAAACTACGGTCTACGTTATCGCGAACTTCTTAACGAGACAAACGACGAAATAAGTAATTGTACGACCGATCCGCTTGGGAAATTCTTGGGACGAGACGCGCGTATTCAAAGTCTACAGACTGGCTTGGGAATTGGCGACTGTACAGCTGTGTCGTCGCTGCGGCCAGAGTTCAACGTTATCGAGCTAATTACCTTATCGAACGATCGTTGCTTTGTTCAGCGAATTGGAAACGTTGACGCTTACGTTTTGATCTGTCGAGCCTCTCAATTATACCTGTTTCCTCGAAGCGAATGACGTGTTATCTTATTTCGTTATAAATCGAAGTATTCTCTTATTTCGTAAATATTTCACCCGTTAATGAGAATTCTCTATTTCTTTACCAATTTCTAAATTCTGGCATCAGAGTGTATCTATAGATTTAGCCTCATATTTAATTCTTCGAAGTTATTTTTTTTTTATTTCGTTTCGAAACATTAGCTCGTTATACGTCTGTGTATAAATTCTATTAACGTGTTTAATGGTTGAAAATTCAACCACGATTTTTTCACAAAAATTATACACGTTAATTTACAAATAAAATTTACTACATTTATTATTATCATTATTTTCTAAAAGTTTTAGACGAGCCACTTTGCTCTGTTACAATAAACTCTTCACAATGATTTTTCATTCACATACTATAATTTTTCCCTATTCCTTTCTCAACAAATACGTTTCTCGCCATCTGCATTTTAAAGCATTCACGTTATTTGACATATTAAGCTCGTTATCATATGTTTGACATATGCGCGCTTCCTTTCTAACTTTTTAACGAAACACGCGTAGAGATCACACACGGCATTTTTCATGTTATTCTCAAATCAGAGAGAAAGGCTGGGCGAGGTTTACTACAAAGAGACACGCGGGACAAGGATAAAACAAAATTGAAATCTCGTACGCTCGCGTTAGAGACATGTACAAAAGCTCCTAAGCGTGTCTCACGTGTAGGTAGAGCGTGGTGCCTGAAAATAAGAGTAAACCCTGCTGGTTCGCCATATTTTTCCACGCTGTTGGACATGTTTTATACTCTCCTTGATATTCTTATAGTTATGGAAATTCACTGTGTGAAATGCAAATTAGGAAACGCGTGGCGGGCCCTGAATAATCGCCTAATTCGATTTTTTAGCGTGTTAAGCTTACACGAAACTTCCACTTGCTTTGCGAAACTAGATTAACATCTCGCGCGGACGCTACGAGTCGTGAAAAAAAAAAAAAAAAAATAACACTATGAACGTATGCGAATTTTTCCGTAAACACACGTATGTCGTGTGTGAGTTTTCAAGCGAGAGTAAACTTCAAATCGAGTATCAAAGGGTATCTGATCAAAATTAATTTAATCTTTCTTTTCCTTCGGCTTGCAACTTGATTGATAAGAATTTTTATAGCGAGCGTGTATGATTGCAGTGAAGAATTAATTAATACAGATGTCGTAGAAAATTGCATTTTAATTTTAATTAACAATTTTAATTAACAATTTAAAATTGAAATTAAGATTGTATTATACAATCAAATTGTATGTACATACATCTACATAGAAATCTATTGCATTAAACGTAAACTTCGTTAGACAATTTCATTTTGCCATGGAATAAAGTTTTCTACTGACCACGTGTGTTACACAAAAAATTTTGACTGTCGTGATCACTAGAGGAAAATTTCAAACGAATCTGAAAATGTATATAAAAAGATATTTACTGAAAATACGTGTTTCATTACTATAATAGTAATCCTTACTATAATAATATATATATATTACTATAATAGTAATAATAATTTTCAGACAATTCTATTTTTTGATTATCTCGAATACTGTAATTAGATAACAAAATGATTTCGTTGTTATCACGTAAGGAAACAACGTTTTCATTATTTACTCGTAGAAAAATCATAGAAAAATCACCGCACATTATTAACTATTAATACTACTCACGCAAGTCTTGTATATTTTCGTGAAACATTCGGTTTCTAATTGAAGCAAAGTAATTGCAAGAAACACGGCGTTTGAGATATCATTCGCTGCCTAGGAAACGTGTAGAACGGCGCGTTTAAATCATCGACGGGCGTTTGCCAAAAATGACAAATGGCCGGCAATTCGTTTTGCTTTTTATCGCATATGTTTCGAATAATTGATTCAACGTGTCAACATCAACCTCCATTTCACCGTAAAATGAATTTATTACAAACAATTCACTGCTTGAAAGTGCACGCGCGCGCGGTGATTTACAACAAAATCGTTCGAATGGAATTTCACCTCGAAACTCGACCGTGTTGCTCGCCATGATTTATCTCGTTAAACGTAGTAAAACTGTTTATCATATAAACTCACGTATTAATCATGTACGGTGTAAAAAAATTTTTTAAATCACACTGTTCGTATCAATCATCGATTTTAGGAGAAACGAGTACGAATATTTTTAATTATCATTTTACATCAGATCGGCAAATTGATCGTAAGATGTCGAATATGTTACAATATTTAGTTTAATAAATTTAATTCACCCTCGAAACTAGCCTTATTTTCAGTTGCGACGCATAATTAAAGCTTTGAATTGACCATTGAACACACGGTGGTAAAATAGTATTGTAAATTTAATATTATAATTTACAAAGTTCAAGTCAATTCTTATCAAGTATATAATAGTGAACACTGGTATTATATTATATTGTTATATTTCTAATTAATTATACTCGTTACCAATAATAGATATATAGTTCTAACTAATTTATATTTATTACTGATAATTGCATCGCGAATTTATTTTATGCGTTTATAGAAAATTGAAAAGTGCAATAAAATATCCACGTTATAATATTTTATAACAATAATACAACGTATTATAATGTTTGATACGCGAAACAATTTCCTATCGACGTTTCATCTTCTCAGTTATATTCTCAGAAATACAGAGAATTTCGTACACAGTCTATCAATAATAGTTATTTTGCAATCCTACAATTATCTCCATTCTATGAGAATATAAGAAGAACGGTTAACGTCCACGGTTGAAAATAGCAACAAAAATACATTATAACAAAAAAGGAACGCGTTTCATCACGAGGAATATTTCCTTTGCTCCGTACTTTATACCATGCTACGCATCTGTTATGCACGTTTCGCTATTTGTACGTCCATAAACAACACAGACGTTTACGCGGTCGTATTAAACCGTGTAGTACTCATAGTAGTGTACTCATATCGTAGTGTACTCATATCTGCCAGGTCTGATCGTATTGGGAAACAAACGACTTCGATCCTCGCCCCGCGGATATCTGAAAGTATTCTGCGATAACCGATCTGAGAGCTGATCGACATTTCGCAACGTGCCACGCTAACGTCACTTCCCGCAGCACGAAACACTTCCTCCGCGACGTCTCTAATGGAGTCTTAATGGAGCTCTTTGAACCCAACGACAGCCACGAGCCTAGCCTCCTTCTCTAACTGGATAAATACTTTACGTATTGTCTCGAGAAAGCTGTCCACCGCTTCCTTTTCTAAACACTGTCGCTCCGCCGATCAGTCATCGACTTCCGACTTTTGATTTCGTTTTCACGAAAGACGGAAGCGAAGCGATTGAAAATACTGCGTCGAGAGTATTTTATTTATTTGACTAGCTATATCTATGTTATTATATTTATATATAGTTATATATAAAAATATATATTTTATATTTATATGTATATTATATATATATTATTTATGTATGAAAATATATATTTTATTTATATGTATATTATATATATATTATTTATATATATATTTTATTTTATAATTTTATATATATATTTATTTATATATATAAATATATTATATTTTTATATTTTATATTTTATATTTTTATATATATATATATATATATATATTATATTTATATATAAATATATTTTATATTTATATATATTGTAAATAAATAGTGGTCGTAGAATTTCCTAGAAATTTCTCTAAACTTTAACACGAATTCGCCACTTTAAATTTTCAGGCGAGTGACATCTTGCTCGAATTTTTACTTAATCGAATCGAGCGTCTGCCAAAATATACCGATGTATCAACTATTCAAGACTTTTCAGGTCTTTCAGCTCTAGAAATAGGCAAGCGTAAGCCTCCCTTTCAATTGCTAATAAAAATATTAAAAATTCCAAGAATACCAAATCGGAAAATTTCCCTCGTCGGATTAATTTCGTCGCCACAGAAATATCCGCCGGTCGATTGTTAGATTGCGCAGTTACGTAACTTTCAAACAATCATCGTATCTGTTTTTCAATCGGGAGCGGCTCCTCTCATTCCTCCCCGCCAGCCCTCCCCACTCAACTATTAATTTGAATTTCGGAATAGCCGAGGTTCGAGAAACCGGCGAAAATAAGAGGTGGAATAAATAATGAATGGAAAGTGGACGGCGGAGTGCCGGCGTCGTGAAATTGACGAGACGGGCAACGAACTTGCGCGAAAAATACGGAAAAATGAAGGGAAATAGAATACGCGAGCGAGATACATAAAGAATATGCGCTAATTATTCACACTACCATCAAATTATTATCTCAAAGGCTCGTTGCTACGGATTTATCCTACTCCCCTCCTACTGTCCGCAGAAAAAAGATGCTAATTAGTCAAGATTCAGCGTTGTAATTAATATTCCGCTGAAAGACAGGTGTCTGGAATTAATTGCGATGTCGCGGATGAAAGAATGTCCGGGCATTTTCGTGCTAATTCGAATTATTCATTACCGGTGAATATTGAGAAATCGAGAAACGAAAGGAAGAAAAGCACAAAAAACATGTGTTGCTTTTAAAAATGTTTTGGTCAGGGTGATTCATCAAGTTGTGTGGGAACGAGATATTGAAAGATATTGATTTCGTAACTGATCAATGATTGGCTGATGTCTTGCAGCTCGTTCTGTATTTTCACACAAAATTTGCAATTTTTTTAATTTTTTGAGCATTGAGTCAAGTCAAGCAATCACGTTTTAAACGCAACGTATTAATGTCAAATATTTTCCAGAGCATTTTGAAACGTTCAGTTTCATTGTCCACAATTAAAGGAACACGTTTCGTTGCGTCGACCGACAAAAATAATTATTCCACAAGCGTTATTCCAACAACATATGTACTTGTACATCACATATATTTCAATATCTCCAGTCGACAGACATAACTAACAAGTTAACTCTCATTAGCTTTCAATTACTTCATAATGAAGAATCATAGTCAATCTCGGCTTCGAACTTTCACGAGAATCCGACTGTATTCGAGTTTTACCTCGTCGACAATTTCCGGTCTATTTCCGTTTCCTTGTGAATCTTAGGAACAACCCTGTGGCTCAATCACCCAGTCGGCACTAACTTTCGCGACGCATCGTCGCCTTTAAACCGATATCGGCGAGTTTCGTTGTCGCTTTCTGTTTTTTTTTTCTTTTCGTTCTCTCTCGCTTCTCTCTCGCACTGTTCAACTTGGAATAATTACGTGGGCGTCAGAGGCCGGCAGGATGCCGCTTGGATAATTACTCGAAGGTGATAATCGGTTTTACGAGTTTCTGACATCGTGCTTTTTGTTCGTTTTTCGCGGCACAATACGGTTCGAAGAGTCGATCGATATCGGTTTTTCAGCTGACCCCTTCCGTTTCCTGACTCTGTCCTCCAGGAAAGAAGGAATTATCCGGCAACGGTGTCCTCTCTTTTTCTTTCATTTTTCAACGTCGAGTTTATAACGCGAGATCGTGGAACAGCATTGCGTTTTAATGCAGAGAACGTTGATTTGGAAACGACCGATAAAAATAAGGGATATATATATATACGCGAGAATGTAAAATATTTTTGTTCAATGTTCTCGTTTTTCTATCGTCGATCGGCAGATTAATTTTCGCAGACGAAAATATTACAGAACTTTATGAAGTTTATTAGAGATCAGTTTCAGAGTTGACTTTATTCGTTGTTCGAGTTGAATCTCTCGATAAGAAATTTATCATAAATAAGAATAGATGAGAATCGTCGATAATTTTTACTGTCTATAATATCTAACAGTTTGAGTATAGAATGGTATTTCCGTTTGGAGAAAAGAAAATATTATCTAAACGCTGAATTTCAAATAACTGTGGTTTACAAAAAAATTCTAGATAATCTAGACTTTTAAATTCTTAACTATAGCCAATAGAATTTCCTAATGATTTCCAATTTTTAATCAATCTAACCAAGAAATTCTATAACCTGGAATATGTCACAAGAGAAAGAAGAAATTACCCGAAGTGTTTCCACTCCGGAAAATTCGAAATCCCAACGTTGACCCCAATATGAGAAATCATATCGATCAACTCTACAAATTCAGAGGCACCGTTTTCCAAATTTATCCTATCTATAAATCTTCTCAACAGAATTAAACGAGTTACTCCTTTCCCGAGAGCCGAGCGTCAGTCCTCTCGTTTCCCTAACGAGAAAGGCAAGTGCGCAGCAAACGGAAAAATGTATTTGACAACCGCAGAACGAGTCGCGTCGCAGAAATTCAATTTCTCGCGATGGAACACGAGAGTGAAAGAGGAGAGAAAACGATCTAAGACAGAGGCAAACGTTTTGCAGTGGGACGAGCTGCAACTTTTGTTAACGGCGGGGAGGGGTTATAGTGATCGGAGGGCAGTAACAGCAAATGACAAAGCAGCGGACGCGCTCGCAGTGGCGCTCGTTTCAAATGCAGATCGACGGGGGGGAGGAAACGGTAGCGCGGCTTCATTTCCGGTTCCTAGCGAGCGATTCCGCGTGAACGCTAAAACCAACATCGGGCAACGTTCGTTGCGCTCGCGTTTATCGACGCCATTTTAAAGGGAAATGCGGAGGGCGAAGAACCGGTCTTCTCTCCCCTGAAAAGGGGGCTTGCGCTAGTGAAAAGTCACCGGGCTTGGACTCCGCGACGCGATATCGAATCGTAAATTGCGTGGAAATAACCTCCGCCTTTCTCGCTGTCGTTCGTTGTTACCGATCTGTGTGTATACGCACGACTGGAATTTCGTTTGTTTGTTTTTCGTGAATTTCGCGAGGACGAGCGGCACCTACGATCGGCCAGATTTTCTCACCTTATTGTCAGTCTGGATGAAATTGTGAGTGATCGATGGAAATACAATCATTGATAATATCGAAGGATTTTCGAGTGAGATTTAATTATACTAGTTTCGTTAGTGTCAGGATGTTACAGTGTGTATGTACACATTAATAATTTATGTACGTACGTTATACGTGACACTTGTTGTGTTGCCAGGGTACAGTATATGTATTAATAAATTATATTACTAGAATAGAAATTATATCATTGAAATGAAAAAAATTACTTCTCCTCTTGTACTTTTTTGTTTTTTATATTGAATATAAAATTGTAAGAATTACGAGTGACTCTAATTTAATGGCCAGGGATCGTAGACTGATTGATAATTGACTGATAAAACCATGACGTAATGCATACACATGTAATTGATAATTAAATTCATATTTTGAGAATCTAGTAATACAAATTATATTATTGAAATGAAAAAAATTACTTCTCCTCTTGTACTTTTTTGTTTTTTATATTGAATATAAAATTGTAAGAATTACGAGTGACTCTAATTTAATGGCCAGGGATCGTAGACTGATTGATAATTGACTGATAAAACCATGACGTAATGCATACACATGTAATTGATAATTAAATTCATATTTTGAGAATCTAGTAATACAAATTATATTATTGAAATGAAAAAAATTACTTCTCCTCTTGTACTTTTTTGTTTTTTATGTTGAATATAAAATTGTAAGAATTACGAGTGACTCTAATTTAATGGCCAGGGATCGTAGACTGATTGATAATTGACTGATAAAACCATGATGCAATGTAATTGATAATTAAATTCATATTTTTATAATGGAGTGTTGACAGAGAATCGTTTTATCTGCTAAATATCATAATTTGGATATTTTATATTTTTTCTATGCATTTTTGTATCTTCAAATATCCCATAAATACACAAGACTCCGCAATCTAGCAAATAAGTTGCGACATAGATTCGAATTTTTTTTTTACTTTAGATTGATGAATTTAAGATTTCTCTGTGTCAGAGGTACCTTAAAAGACACACGACACAACTTTCATCACAGTTCACCACAGCTTCTGGCATTGCTTTATGTCAAGAAATATTTTTTGAAGCAAGATAAACTATTACTAGCTGAGTCCAGAGTTTGGAGTCAACGTTCCAAGGTAGTCTTCAATCTTCGTTCCAGATTTTTTGAAAAATTGCACTCTCTTTCGGAATACAGTTGTACAATCGCGCAACACAAAACTGCACGTTAGAAATAAATATTCCTGTTGACTGTCATTAACGAGAGTTCCAGTATTTTATATTCATCAAGAGATCAAGAGATTAAAAACCGGGACCATAATTATCCGAGTGACACAGTATTAATCCACAAAGGACATAAAAACGAGCCGCGAGCTTGCTGATCGCTTCAGTTTCTTTTTTTCTCCTTCATTGCAAATTAACCTAGTTTAATTTGAGAAGAAAAGTTAAATTGCAAAGTTGTAAAAAAAAAAGCATACAATTTGCACAAGTTAAAATTTGAGAAGATCGTGCATCGGCATTTTAATCTTAAAACGGGTGATGGAAGCAGGAAAATTATTTCTCGCGTGGATATTCTTGTCAACGAAAAGCGAGAAGAGTTGATCTGTGACAAAATATAAAACAAGGCAACGCCCCGCGCCTCTTCAAGTGAAAAAAAAAAAAAAAAAAAAATGAAATGCGAGATCCACGCCGAGGCGATTGTGAACAGATTAGAAAACGGTCGAACTATAATGGCGAACGCGGGTTTTCGTGAAGAAAAAGGAACGATTAAAGCACGCCGGAGCGTATTTCCTCGCGGCGCGACACTTTGTAACGAGGATGGATGCGGGCGGGTTGGAAACACGACGCTTGAAGTTGAAACAAAGTTGCGTGGTTCGGCACGCGGAAACGGAACGCTTGCTGCCGGGATAAAACGACACGGAAAATGGAAATGTTCGGTGTGTGCACCCCTTTGAGAGGTGCACTGAATAAAAGGAACGCATAATTGAATAAATGTAACGATCCTGGCCTGGTTGACTGCACAACGTTGGCCAGGACGTTCCATCAATGGGAACAAATCGAGAGAGATGGCGTTTTTCCTTCGGAAGGATCTGAATCGCTTTGAGCGAGTTCCTCGAGTAAGTAAACTGGTGAATATATTCGAATGCAATTGTGAAGGTGTCTGGATTTGATCGTTCTGTTGTGAGACGAAGACGGAAGAAGAAATTGATGTAATTTTCTCAAATTTTTCATTTCTCCTAAATTGTAATTTAACATTTAATTCGTAATTGCCTTGATTTTGGCGTTTAATTGCAAAGAAGCGATCATCTTTAATCATTATTTTCTTTTTAATTTCCTCGCGACACGCGTGGAAATTTTCATTTCTACAAGTTGAAATTTAATATTCAATTCGTAATTTAATTTCTAGAAGAGCGTTGACTTTGGCGTTCAATCGTGAGGAAGCGACTGTACTTTTAATCATTATTTTATTTTTCACTTCTTTTCCAGAAAATATTCACCTTCGTGCTTGTTTTTATACTCTCCTTCTATCCGTCCCTTTTTTTTTTTTTCTTTTTTTGCACTTTGAGACTGATATCGTAGAGAAGCGAAAAAACGAAGACGAGAATTTCACGCCAAGTTCATCGTTCACCAAGACACGGAGAAGAAATTGTCTAACCAATCGATAGTTCCTGGCTAACGTAGTTCGGCTCGGCCAACTCGAAGATTCGATTAAGAGACCCGGCATGGAGATTCTCTAAGAAATGTTCTCGAATTTGAAACTGTTCGACGGAAAGTTTCTGGTCAATTTTCTACGACTCGCTAAGGAGATCGTCCCTTTCCCAGGACCCGGAAATTACAGCTTGTTCTCGTGGAACAAACCGAAGTCCGTGGTTTGGACAATGCAAAAATCCAGTGTTTATAGTGGAATCGTCCAGCAAAGCAGATAGACCAATATTTCGGGGGAAACGCGGACAGAAAAATAATTATTTTTCATCTTCCTACTTGTTGAAATGTTGGATCAAAGATTCATAACATTATCACATTTTATATCAATGGTGAAACATTTCCAGAAAAATTTAAAACAATCTCCAATTTTCTCTCAATTATATAACACATTATGATTAATAATAATATACATAACCCACTGAAATATATGATAAATTAATAATTGTTGGTAATTATTGATATTCGTTTGATAAAAAATATTTTATACATTTGTAATTAGACATTACACTTCTATGATTATTTTTCGTATTAGAAAACACTATTCATTCTAGAAAATAATTCTTCGATGTCGATATAACGTTACTCTACGATAGCGTTCGAAACGTTTTTTTTACATGAAACATTGTGATACTTTATTGTCATCAAATAAAACGAAAGCAAGCAGAGATCTATCGGGAAGTAGTACGATTGCCACACCCGAAAACAAGCTCTAGCGCACATAACCTACGAAGGACATAACTGTCGTTATCCTGGCAACAAAGCACGCGCTTCCAGCCAGGAGGAAACTTGTAATCCCGGTACGAGAAAGTTGTCAGCACTATGCGCTAATTATAAGTTCGTTAATTGGCAAGTGGACCCACTCGTGTTGTCCTCCGCGTCAGCTCCGAGATACCAGGGAAATGACGATGATGGATAGACGATGATGACCTCCTCTACAATTGATACCGTTAAATTGGACGTAACGTTTCCTTTAAACAAATCAACATACCATTTTCACTCGTTGATCACAATCTCTGTACGTTGAATTAAAAAGAGAAACATGTGTTATTAATTAGTTGCAATCGGCTACGTCAGTGCGTGAGTTGTTTTCATACTCGTGTTAGAGCGAACTGAGTGTAATTACACGAAATAATGGAAAGTTGAAAAGAAGACGCGAAGCGACGAGAAGAGAAGAGATCCACGAAGAGGATTGTTCGACTGTCGTTCAAAAACTTCGATCTTTTGTTCATTGAACAACTGAACGTTCTATCAATTGTGGTATTCAAGCCGAGAATTCGTTCAAGAATACTTCCAAATGCGTGTGTATTCACAGAAATCCGTCGTTCGAAATTACTATAAAATCATCGTCTGAGCACGTAGTTTGAGCTATTATACTTATAATATGTAATATATACTTTAATAATAATTATACTATGCTTAAACTATACTATTACACTATAAATTATACTATACTTAAACTATACTATTGTACTATAAATTACACTATACTTAAACTATGCTATTATACTATAAATTACACTATATTTAAACTATGCTATTATACTATAAATTATACTATACTTAAACTATACTATTATACTATAAATTATACTATACTATACTGTAATTAGTATAATTATATTACACCAATTATGTTATATTATACTTATAATAATAATTCTTATTATTGTTATAACAGGAATTATAATAAGAATTTATTATTAAATTATATCGTTTCATAAAATGTTTTATTGCAGCTTTTTGAGGCGGCAACGAACGAGTCGCGGAGTCGTTAGAACTTAATTGCCCCTGAAATAACGACCGACTCCGTATGGGCTGATGCACTTTGTTTAGGACGCCTTTCATCTGATTATTATAAAGCCGAAAACCTAACGACTGCCGTGGGGAAACGTTAGGAGAGTAACGGTACATTTTCTTGGTACCGTGGCTACGACGTCGACTTTACAATTTTTAACTACCTGCTCGTTCTATACATTTTGGCAAATAAATTGAATACAGTATTTAATCCAGTTTTACACTCGTGAAACGTGGCGAATGATTTTGTTGCATTATACTCGAATTATTAATTCATTTTATCAACCACCATCAGTCGAAAACGATGCTTTAATCCTTTCAGTCTTTCGGTTAGGTTTAATCTTTCAAAGTGGAGAAAGAAATGACGTTGTTTGGTAAACCTCTTGGCAAAAATACGATAAAAATTTACTGTATAATAATTTTATACAATATAATATATTAATAGAAAATTTACTTTAATTAAATATATATTCAAATAATTTATCAACTGCCATCATTCGAAAACGATTTAATCTCTAACGCTGGAATGACGTGTCACGCACGTCGAGAATTTTTTCTCCCAAAATTGCAATTATATTTTCTCAGTTCTAAGTATATTTAAGTATATGAGGCAAAACAAATAAATAAATTTATTACCTCTCGATAATTTCTATCATACCTTCAAAAAAAAAAAAGCGACAAACGATTGTATACGGTTCGGCCGCTCGTTGTGGTCCGCAATCAGTTGCCAGCGCGAGTGGTCAATCTTTTTAGTTCGTTGATTAGGTTTGTATCCTTAAGCGTGGGAAAGGAAATAATTTCGAAATGCTGAGGGAAACTGATACGACAAAGATACGGCACAAATTCGCCGTAAGCCTTTTAAAATCGGAAGAAGAATCGTCGAGGAATAAACGCAGCGCCGTTTTCAAACAAACGAGCAACAACGCGGATAAGCGGAAGCTCGTCATTTTCCTCCTCCTCCTCCCCTCACTTTCGCGGTGAGTTTAATCACGAACAACGAAACTGATAGATATACTCTCGCGCGACATATGCTCCAAAGATGGATTGTTTTCGTCCCGCGACAGCTAAAATTCGCAAACTTGACGAATGCCCATGAACAAGTATACATCAGACACTGATCCACGCAGGCTTTTTAAATGACCCACGCGTTGATTTTTATAAACTTGTCATCATATATATAAAAGAATCTTAATTATTTTTCGAACCCCTCTTTTCAAAAAATGTTAAGAAAATTACAAGTGTTCGGTTAGAGCTTACAAGTGAGAAATAAATGCATAATTGTGTTTTACCGAGGATTTACGACTTGGTTATGTATACATATAGGTATTTTAAATCCAAAATGTTATACGAGTTACTTGTGTCCAAAAAATTTTATACAGCGCTTACGATTAAACAGATGTAATAGACACTAAAAGACACACTAGATCCCATTCTCAGAATGGGTAGCTAGTTGCTAGTTTTGTTACATAATAAAAGAGAGAACAGACAATAAAAAATATTAAGAAATAAAGTATATATATCTAATGTATAGTGCAGGGGTGACTGGGCACGATGTCACCCCTTTTGTATCAATTTTTTAACGTCGACATTTATTCTTTGCTCTTGACTTGCAAAAGTAAACTATAACTAACTTTGTAAAACAAAAGTAAACTAACTTTGTAAAACAAAAAGGAAACGTAAACTTTTTAGACGATTATAAAAGTGAGAACCAAAAAAAAAAGTAGTTTTTAACCATCCTCTCCTCAGACAATAAAAAACATTAAGAAATAAAGTATATATATCTAATGTATAGTGCAGGGGTGACTGGGCACGATGTCACCCCTTTCATATCAATTTTTTGACATTTGCTTATTTTTTGCTCCTCACTTGCAAAAGTAAACGTTGTAAAACAAAAAGGAACCGTAAACGTTTTAGAGGATTATAAAAGTGAGAACTAAAAAAAAAAATAGTTTTTAACCATCCTCTCCTCAGACAATAAAAAACATTACGAAATAAAGTATATATATCTAATGTATAGTGCAGGGGTCACTGGGCACGATGTCACCCCTTTCATATCAATTTTTTTGACGTCGACATTTATTTATTTTTTGCTCCTCACTTGCAAAAGTAAACTTTGTAAAACAAAAAGGAAACGTAAACTTTTTAGACGATTATAAAAGTGAGAACCAAAAAAAAAAGTAGTTTTTAACCATCCTCTTCTCAGACAATAAAAAACATTAAGAAATAAAGTATATATATCTAATGTATAGTGCAGGGGTGACTGGGCACGATGTCACCCCTTTCATATCAATTTTTTTGACGTCGACATTTATTTATTTTTTGCTCCTCACTTGCAAAAGTAAACGTTGTCAAACAAAAAGGAACCGTAAACGTTTTAGAGGATTATAAAAGTGAGAACCAAAAAAAAACTAGTTTTTAACCATCCTCCCATCCCCCTTTCCAAGTGACGCCACTGACTTAGTGACCCACGAGCTAGTACTAAAAAAAATAATGAACAAAATTTGGCCTACTTCTCAAAAAGATTCGCCGTCACTGGTCTGCGCTTTCGTTCGCGTGCGTGCGTGCGTGTGTGTGTGTGTGTGTGTGTATGAGAGAGAGAGAGAGAGAGAGAGAGAGAGAGAGAGAGAGAGAGAGAGTCGCGAAACGAAAAAGAATCGACCAAGGAGCGAAAAATGCATCGTACGGTGGTTCTTTCTCTCTTCGGTGGCGTTCGTTAAGACGGCAAGGATATCCCGCGTTGGCGTTGATTGCGCGCAGCGGTCTAATTATAATTTCCGGGGACAGGCGGGCAATTAGCATCCGGCAGCTGCCGCGGACAAGTGCGGGCCGGCTCGTCGCGGCTGCGCGTCTCATTATATTGTCTTTTGTCGGTAGAATGCGAGAAATGGCCGTGTATTAATGCGCGCTCGAACAACCGAGAGGACTCTGTCCTTTCGAAGTCCTGTCGTTTTCGAGGTTTCGTTTCCAACTGCCAAATCTCTCTTCCTTTTCACTCTCTCGCGAAACAGAGCGATTTTTTTTTTTTTTTTTTTTGATGTAATTAATATTACGATTACGTTGGATCTTGTCGTTGTTGTACAAAGGCTCGAGAAATTATCTGGAAATTCACCGAGCGTGAAAATATCGTGAGAATATTTGATGGTGGTATTACAATATTACAATGTTGGTTTTCGTATGGTAATTTTCAGCCGAATTTACGAAATCTTTATTAATCGCGATCTTAATTATGAATCGGTAGCAGGGTCTGTAGCGAATAAATGAACGTGAATAAATTGATACTCGCTACGAACGGTCGCTGATCTTTGGAAGTCACACGACGCTACAGTCGCGTCGTTGTATCGTTAAAAAGTGAGTTTCGCTTTAAGATTGATGAACGAACGTGATTCTTCTACGAAAAAAAAAAAAACGATCCAAAAAGACCAGCCAATTTGTCAACGCGTTTCTTCGAGCGAAAGATTTCCAAGAGAAATTATCTAAGAACTTTCGAATCCTCTTTCTTTTGAATTCACAGTCTGCTAGTACAGGGATATTTTTTTAATTGCAAGCAAAAAAAAAAAAAGACGAACGTCTATAAATTCGTTCGATAAATTATACACTGCCACAGCTCCTCCACTATCTTGCAACACTCGTAAAGCAGAAACACCATGGGAAAAATTACACCATCATTCCCGAACGAGTGAACCACTTAAACTGTCAGCGTACTCGTTACATTATTCGCCACTATGTTCGCCAGCCACGGCCAATTCCCTGTTACTTGGCCGCCGAAGAAGTTACGGAAAATTCCTTTATCTTCGGACGAAACAAGTTTACGAGTTGAAACGGACGGCAGATATTCAAGCCAACTTACCAAAAGTTAATCTACTTAACTCGGCTGCTACGGTAGCCGGGGCTTGCTTTCACCGTTTCCTCCTAGACCCGACGATTTTGCGTAATTGAATGCATAATTCCCTCAAAGGAAACGGTCCTGCGCGGCTTACCGCTCGATTCGGAATACTTACGACGTTTCACGCGAGACGCTCGCTCAACAATTCCTCGGCTCCTCCTTCGTTCGCTCCATTTTTTTCGGTCATTTTTTTCGGCTCGTTGCCAGCGAAATTGCCGAAAAAAAAAGGGAGACTAAAATAGAGAGAAGGTAAGGAACGCCGCGAATTCCCGGGAGCAGTCGCTTTCTTAAGCCTCGTGAAATTTTAAAAGACACGAGCCCTGAGGTTGCTCTCAGGATCAACTTCCTCGCCGAGATTTTTCGATGAGAATTCTCCGGGACAGGTTAAACGTATTTGGCGCTTGAATAAATAACAAGTGGACGGGGGAAAAATCCAGCGAAAGTCAATTTTCCCTTGTGTTGCGCGCGCTAGTTCCAATGAAACGCGCACGCACACCGTAGTGGAGAATAATTCGTTTGAACAGTCGCGGATACGCTGGATAATAAATATTTTCGTCGTGTACTTTGCTGTTGAAATTGTTTCGAATTATTTGTCGTGGCTCGTTGGACGTCTTTCGAAATAGCTTCTGTTTCACGATTCGTTAATGTATCTCCGAGCTTTGAGGTATCGATGATTGAGTTAAGTAAGTATAGTTTGAAAGTAGATTAAAAAATTGAACATTATTTTTGAGAATTTTATATAAAAATTAGTGACAGGTATATAGCAATAGGCTTTTCAGCGCTTCTTTTGGACACACATTAATATTTTCATCTATTTTTATCGAAGTTTTAATATAAAGGCGCAAACAACGGTATAAATTATTACCGCGAAAACACTCCTCGCGTTTCCTTCTCTCAGAATATTCGAGGATTCAGAGAAAGAATTTAAAGAAGAACTGACATTGAAATTGCGAAACGCCGTTCCAAAATAAAACTCCACTTTCCTACACTTTCTCGTTTCCGATCGTTGTCTTTGAAATTTTCGAAACGTTCCACGTTTGAAGAAATGACTAACAGGACAGTTCGGAAAAGGAAAGTCGCCGATTAAAGAAAGAAAAAAAAAAAAAAAAAATCGAATTAAATCGAACAGTTCTATTCTTTGGAAAAATAAAATAAATTTCTACAGTTCAGCGATTCCACGTTCATCTTTTAACATTTTTGAAAGTTTTTCTTCAAGCTAAAATCAAGACTATCTCTGAATTAAAAATTCCTCTCGTGCGTACCTATTGACACAAGATTCAATCGTCGCTCAATAATCTAACATTGCAGCAAATTATTTAAATTAATTAATTTACAACACCGATGTAACACCAATATTTCCATTTCCATTGAATCGCAAAAAGATCGAGAGGACAGCTAAAAGAACGAACGAAAGAGGTGAAAGATTTCGCGGATTAAAAGATATCATACTTTTCAACGGTGTCGGCGTATCGTAAATCGAGCTCGAGCTCGCAGGTGTCGCGAACCGGTCGGTTTCCGGCGCGGGAGGGGGAAATCGAGCTGGATGGCTGGAATTTCTCGAACGGCGAAAGGAAACCGAAAAGGGGTGGAAAGTTTCCTTTAACCGCGTTCGAACTTTCTTCGCGAGTCTTTCCGCACTGTCGCCGCGCGAACCCGCTGTTTCCGATATTCCACGGGCCAACGGGCTTCCTTCGCGCGATTTTCCCCCGACTCGGCGAATTCGACGCCCCGTGAAATACGCCAACTTCCGGGCAAACGGGTTGCCCTACCGATACCCGCCAGATACACGCCTGTCGCGTTCGAAAAACCTCGCGAAACTTCCTCGTTAGAACGTTCGTTACTGCTGCCCGATCCTCTGGCATCTTTTTCAAACGTAAACGCGAGCAAAAATGAGTCGGCGAAGAACGTGAGGAGAAATTTACTTTTTAATAATTTCAGCGCTCGAAACGCGAGCTTTCGTTTTCACTTGAATTAAACTCGTGGAAATATGCGAAATATACGAAAATTCACGTGGCAGTAAATTATTGAGAAAAAAAAGTCCGTTTTTTTTTTTTTTTTGGATAGTGTGGTGTTCGTATCGCGTAGTGCGATCAATTAATGCATTAATTAATCGGAAAGTTTCGTAGTATCGTTTTTTTTCTTAGTGTTAGATGATCGTACGCGAAGTACAAGCCAATGAATATCAATGGATTTTTTTATTTCACTTGAAGACAGAACGTTTTGTGAAAGCAGAATCTACAAACTTTCATGTATCTAGTGGTAAATTATGGAGGTAATTACTTTTATGTATTTGATTTTTATCCAGAGAAACCATACGAATTTATCTAATTATCTAACATTATATTAAATACTCTGCTTTGGACAATTTGCGTATTTTTCTCTTTAATGTTGTTAGATTCCGTGTGGAATGGAAGAGCTTATTCCCTTACAGTCGTGGTCGTGTATGAAATAGAATGATATAGAATGATTTACAATGTTTAATGCTCTTGAATATAATGTAGAATGATTTAGAATGTTTGATGCTTTTAATGATATAGAATATCTCTATAATAATTTAGAATAGTTTTATGCTCTTAATGATATAGAATGTCTCTATAATGATTTAGAATGTTTTATGCCCTTAATGATATAGAATCTCTTTATAATAATTTAGAATGTTTTATGCTGTCGAATGTCTCTAAAGCATGTCCTTATATATATTTGGTTATTATCGTCAAGTGGAAGAGGAAGGAGCAACTACTGGATCTTGCCTTTATGACTAACTATTCACAGTCCACTTTTATATGGACTGTTGCTAACTCATTGTCAGTATTTGCATAGATTCAATATTGTCCGGGTGGGTCATCCAACAATATATTGCATATTCTTTAGACTGTTGTGCTTTTAAATTCATCAAAAATTACATAAACACCTACAGTCTAGTTATTAAATCTTATACTTTGGATACTTCATAGAATCTGGTGCATTCCTTAAATTTCTGCCTCTTCGAACTCTTTTGAAGGCCTTTAAAAATTGTTAAAAAAGTGAAAAACCATTGTCATCGCGTGGTTACAATTCCACCGATTGCAAGATAAAATTCCAACCAATTGCGTCGATTATTACGTTTCATAAGAGACGTAAGCAGGTGTCCCGTCGCTCATGAACCCGCGATGTGTACTCTGTCTCATTTTCAATATGGCGAATGCGTTTCTGTTGACATGTATATACGCTGCACACACGGTAACTCACGTGTTTGCTCTGCAGCAGCTGAAAGAGCTCCGAAAGGAAAAAGAAAAAAAAAAAAAGAAAAAGTGGAGGGAGGAAATTTCGCTCGGCGCAGAGCGAGTAAGATGAAAACACGGATCAAAATCGTCTCGTCTAATGGTATTTGAAATATTTATTCTACCCTATGAATAAATAAATGGGAAATTCTTCGAGGTATCGTTCCAACTCGGTAGACGTAATCGCTTATCGATAGCCGCGCGTTATACTCGCGTATAAAGCGGGCGGATATGTCCGATGGATGAATTATATAAAGGACGTCTGAAGCAAACTCGCGGAGCAAAATTCAATCTGATGCTCGATCGTTAAAGGTAGGTTGAATCGGTTGATTAGCTTCTAGCGTGGCGCAATCTTAACGTAAATCCCCGTGTTTCCAATTACTTCAACTTCTCCGCCGTGGCATGAAAAATATGTGTGTGTGTTCTGGGATATTAATTTTTAAACGGGATTTCAAGCGTAACGAGAAACGACAAGAGAAGTGTAGTGTTACAAAAATTTTAAGATATTTCCTTGTCTTCAGTTCAGCAATGATGTTGAATGAGATTTCAAAATTGAAAGAAAAATTAATGAACCTCGAATTCTGAACTGACAATCAGTCGTTTTCAATGTCCGCTCGTATTTATTTTAAAGTAAAATTCAACGTTTTTTTTTTTATTTATTTGTTATTCTTGTTATAGTGTAAATTTTTTAAAGTGTGATGATTTTTACATATAAATAATTTGTGGTAAATCTGTACTGTTAATAGCATGACAGACGAGTTCAAAGGATCAAGCAATGTAAGATCTAAAGAGTTCTATGGCTCTCTGATCCAATGACGTTAGGAGCTGAGAAAAATATTTCCTAACTTCGGTTGACCAAAAATCACTTCCTACCAAAATAAATTCGTAATCTTTATTATACATTTATTATTTACTTGAGAGAAGTAATTTTTAAAGCACAATAAAAAAAATCATGTTTGAAATTTAAGTTAAACTTAATGAAATTAGTTTCTCCTTACATCAAACAACAATGTAGGTGATAAGAAACCCATTTTCACCCACTCAAAATTATTGTCAAAGACTTCAAACGTCCACGAACAAATTTCCAAATTTGTCTGCTCAATTACTCAGCCAAGAATCGTCGACTCGTCCCTCGAAATTGTACTTTGATTGGCAAGAAGACGTCTATGGCGAGCGAAAGCGAAAGCACGGAGAGGGGAAAGTGGAGCGATTATCCGGCGATTTTTGCCGAGCCTTTGATCGAACGCGAACGTCGCCTTGTCGTGTCGATCGAATCGGCCTATAAATAAAACCGAAATCAGATTGAATCTCATCTCGGGGTCGCGCGATATTGGCGACCTTCCAATATCAGCGACGTCGGCTACCTCGTGATGGTACAATCCGCCTGGCCGGCCAGGATCCAATCCATTTCGCCTGACCCACAATCCTGGAATCCGTTTCCCGGAAAGACGCGACGCGCCTCCAAGTTCATCGTCTTCCGGGACACTTCAAATATTTATGTGAAACAACGGGCGTTATCGTTTCGCCTGCGACTTGATAATGCCGCGTTACCCGATTTCCGGTTTCGCGCTTCGACGAAACGATCCTTCTCCCCCTTCCACGATAAAACGGTTAGTTATTCATGAAGCCTCCGAGCAGCTAATCTCATATTAATCGGTTGATTATTTAATAATATATATATATATTTATAAATCTTTAATTAATTTATAAAAATGTATTTACAACCTTTTTCAAATAGTAATATGTCTGAAAAAGATACATTTTGATAAAATATTTATGTATAATTTAGTTACATTACTACTTGGATTTTAGTTAAAAAAAAAAAAAACAATTAATTTGCAATGCTTCGAAATTTTCTGAAAAGTTGAAGAAAAAATTTTCCCAGAGTTAGAATTAACAATATTAGTGTGACGCTGTAACGTTATTTCTGGAAGGTTGAAGAAAAAAACTTGCCCAGAGTTGGAATTAATAATATTAGTATGATGTTATTTTGATAATGCTACATATACGATTGTTATATTCTCAGTATTTTTATATTATATATGGTGGCTTTCTCTTTGTCGAGTTTTATCATTCTATTTTAAAATTCAACTGACAATAATTTCGAATTTTCGAAATTCAATCCAAATTAAACTAACACTAATTTACGAGGTTCAAACAATTGATAATTACTATTAATGGATTATTAATAGATTTGTTTGCGATAAATTCTTGTGTATTAATTGAGACAAGTTTCATAACAGAACAAATTTCGCAAGTAAATTTCAATTACAGATTATTTTACTCGATGTAAAATTGTAAAACGAAAGACATGTCTACAAGCCGACAATCAATCATTAGTCAATTCATTAATGTTGTTCGTTGGTAAATTATTGTTCAAGAGAACTTTGATGCTGTATTCTCTCGTTAATCTCTAAAGGAATAATAAATCATCGTACAGTCTGAAACGATACAGTGTCGTACCTATAAAATGACTCTTTATCTCCGAAGATTCCTTTAGTCAAAGACGATGATAAAATTACACCCTTCTCGGGAACTTTCGGAGAGTTAAATGTCTGCTTGAAAAAGACTGTGAAACCAGCAAAGAAAATTGATAATCTCTATCGTTCGTATTGTTTCGAACTTCGCGCGACTGCACCGAAAGAAAGTACGAACAGATTCTTAACGTTTCCTAATTTAAAGTCTGAAACTTTAGGTTTCGGTAGACTATGCCTATTTATCTGTTCATTGAAGAAAATCGTTAGAGAATTATCTCAAACACGCGCAATAAAATGATGAAGCGCGTGGAAGTTTCTATGAGAGAGAAGCGCCTTTACCGTGATTAAAAGATGCCAGGCAGTGATTGCCCGAACTGAGAAGAAAATTTATGCTAGAAAAGATACTTCCAATTAGCGGTTGATGCCGCTTTGATCGAGGAAATAAAAGGCCTTGTGTCTAGTTAAAGTAGACCAGCGGGGAAAACTTGATGAAAAATTGCAAATTTCGTCGTTTCCACGTCAAATCGAACGTGTTGGCATTTTCTGTTCTACAAGATATTGAAAAAAGGAAGACACATGACTAAATTTTATAGTTAAAATATCTAGCTACTTCTTTTCTACCATAGATTCAATAATATTCGCAAAAATCTTATTATAACTAATATTTTTATTATTGTATTTAAATGTGATTCTGCATCTGTCTGTGAGAATATTTAATAAAGTATCAATTTGGCGAGAATATTCCAAAATTCCAAAGTATCGCAATACACTTGTCACGGCGTTAATAAATAATGTACGTTTCATATACTAATGTATAAAAATTTATATACCAATAAGAAAATTTACCTGTAGTGCGAATAATTAAAACAGAACTTCGTTGGAAATAAAATTTTCGATTAATTTCGAATCAATCTCGGTTGGTGAAATTTCTTCTCGTGAATTACTGTTACTGTAACAGCTGTTTGAAGCATTAAACTTCGGGCGTCCTCGAAAATCTCGATTTGTCTGGAATTTGATTCACAGGGTAACCAAGAATTCAGGTTATCCTCACCGAATATCCTAATATGTAATATAAAGTGGCCTAATTGGGTCGGGCCATATATTTGAAATAGTTGAGGAACGAAGGTAAATGCAAGATTAATTGGCATTTGATGCTCTCATATTCTTGTGGCATCGCTGGCCACGTTCATATACGAGCATGTAAAATGCAAATGCGTTCTATCAGCGGAGGTTCGCGTTGATCAATTCTCTCTGTGAGAGAATCGTGCGATATTTATTCGAAGGAATTGTTACTTTTATCTAACAAGCAGCAACGTTAAATTCACTGTGCGAGAATTAAGTATTTCCAAACGAATTTTTAAACGAAATGTTGGATAATTATTGCGTTTTCGATTACAATTGTTTCACGAGTTTGAATTATATGTATATATCTTCAATTTTAATAAATGTTGGAGAAATTCGAGTGTCAAGTAACATGACTATCAAAGGCATTTGTAGTTTTACAGTCATTTGAAAGGTTTAATTAAGTAAATATATGTCTCGCTTACAGTTCTGAAAGCTGAAATAAATTAGTATAGAATATTCATCTAAAATTCATATCTCTACTAAACAAATACCTTAAATTCATCGCTCGCATGATTCGTCATGTAAACTTCAAAATTTTCCAACCTCACTACTTTGGATAAATCTCATTACGTAGCTATAATGCTACAAGTAACAGCGTAATTCTGTAATATCACAATCTCGTATTGATAAGTCTAAAAATTTACAAATCATCTTTCAAGACGATTAATTTCAAGGTTTCCAAACAACGCTCTCTCTCTCTCTCTCTCTCTCTCTCTCTTTCCGCGGATTTATAATATTTTAAGGGTAACCCGCGGGAGAAAATGCAACAGAGAGACGCTTCAAACGCTTTCGTACAACCACCATCGCATTTACATGAAGCCACGCTCCTGAATGTGAATGGAATCAATTATCCTGAAAGTGAATAGATAATGACATCATTGTAATGCACTTCTACAGATGAAACACCTGGTTCATTAACGTCTAACGCTCAAACGACGAAGGCTTTATCACGGACTGGGGAAAAAAAAAAAATAAATGGAGGGAAGGCCCATGATTTCGAATATTCACCTGGTTTTACGGCGCGGCCGTGAAATAATTAAGCGTCGTAAAACATTCGACGTATTCCAAAGACTCGAATCGTGAAGGCATCGAGTTACGTAATGGAATTGAATAATCCTGGATATGTCCGATGAAATATTTCACTCGCCGACTCTTATGGATTTCTTCTCGTGTTACATTGTGCTCCGGGTCATCTTTCATACGGGAGATGAAGGCGTATTTAATTTGGAAACCTTGTACCTTCTCTCATTGTCTTTATCCTCGTTTGACGTTCCGTTAATAATTTCAATATCTCATTGACGATGATAATAATAATTCTTGACTTTAATAACGTTTGATGAAATATTCTTCTCTTCCAGTTTCTATAGATTTCACTTTGTAATCAACGACTTCTAGCTTTTTACAACTCTTTGCCCCAATTTTCTCACCTCTTCTGACATTTCAATTAGAGATACTTTTTATTATTCTACGCGAACGTGTGTTCTTAATGCAATGATTAATTTTTTATATTCTGTGTAATCAACTCTTTGATTAATTTTGGATCAAAGTGAAATTTACAAAAATTACGTAACGGAGAGAAATACATTTTTTTTTTAGCATTTTTCACTATGCACTAATTTTTAAAGGCTACAGATTGCAAGATTTATATATAGTGAAAATAAAGGAATATCTTTTTCCAAAAAATCTTCGACTTCATTTTTACACTTTGTTCTGTCACTAAGTTCAAAATATTTTAAGTCGAGCTTCAACTATATTAGTAATAAAAAAATTTAAAGCATTTTGTTTTTATTTCAAATATTTGATTGCAAATCAAATATTCGAAGAATTGGCGAACTTTCCGGTACAATTTTTAGCGTGATTCTCGTCAAAACCGCGGAAGCTTTAAGCTTTACCACGGACTGGGGAAAAAAAAAAAAAAAAAATGGAGGGAAGGACGCTGTTGATTTTTCATTATCTTAAAATAATGCACCTCTAAATATTTTCGTTGCACTCGAACAGGCGAAAAAGCGGCGAGAACAGAAGTTGCTTAGTTTAAGGGAAAGAAATGGGAATCTCGCGCAAAGCCCCTCACATCTCAGAACCACTGTTTCCCCTCACGCGATAAAACCACCAAGTATTTCCCTCATACTCAAATTGAAATGTACCGCGCCTCCCGCTTACGCTTCAAGTAATTAATTATTTCTGAAACAACGGGGATAAACGAACACGTTTGGTGTGTAATAATTTAACAACGTTACGTTTGCTTTTGAAGAACGAGCAGCATCGCTGTATTTCTTTCTGAATTCCTCTCGAGCGTGAAAAGACAGGGTTAAGCGCTCTGCAAATTGCAATTAATTAATTGATCAATATAGCGCGATGTTAATTGATTGATTAATCAACTTCGCGCTGTCTGGCGATTACCTGCGTATGGGAATTGCAGTTTTTGATGAAACCGACGATATATTATGAGAAATTAATTGAATAGATCAGAACTTTGGGATTCGTGCAATTGCACACTAGCCTGTCAACTAATTTCCCATTTCCCCACATGACACAATGTAATACATTAGCAATTAGTTGTGTCCGTTATTCGTCGCGAAATTTATTAATTTTTTTGTGAAAACACACGATTGATTATATGAATTACGATCAATTCTGTTGAAAGAATTTTGATTTCGTCCCTGTGCACGAGAAGCACAATAATTTATGTTTGACGTTTAATCGACACGAAATGTATTTTATTTTTTTACAATAAACATGAATTCACTCCCACGTGATCGAAATTTGACTTGTAATTCTTCTTCTTCTATTTTTTCCTTTCGATCGACAGCGAGGTTATTAGCGACGACGGTGCCATTAGATATGTGTGTAGTAGTTTATGTTTTTGAGATATTTTAATACTTTTTCTATGTCATTTTGAGAAGTCAGGCTTATGTTTGCGTTGATTCCGTATTCCTGTCTCTGTGGCGTGGCATTCTTCGAAGTTTGAATTTAATAGGATTTCAGTAGAATCACATTTGTCCGAAATTACTAGTAATTGTTGAATAGCCTCTTCGTAAATTCATCGTTGTCACTCTAATCGCCGAGACTCTTCGCCAGGGGCGAATCTTTCGAACGACGTGGGACCCAGACATCAGCGACGTTTCACGTGGCGCCAAAGACGTCAATGGTTAGGGCAGTGTCCGTGAATAAGGGCTGGCGAATGTGTTCGTATCCGCAGATCCTCCCTCCGATTATCGGAAAAACGATCTTCGTCTGACGTGTGATGGCTTTATGAGCTCTGCTTTCCCCTCTTTTCCCTCTCTCTCTCTCTCTCTCCCTCTGTCCTTTCAACTCGATCTTCCCTTCTTCCCTTCGTACACTATACCGTCAGCCTGGTCCTCTTGCTTTCTTTGATAAGATGGAACAGGATCCTGGATCGACTCTCGAGGAAAATTGCGGAGATTACAAATAACGTCCGAACGTAAATACCATCCCGGAACGACGGGGATGATCGGAAGTTTCAGCGCTGGCGGGATTAATAGATCCGAGTTTCGCTGAGAACTCCGGCTTCGAATCAGCGGACCATCGCTCGAGATGGCGAGACACTTCGAGGAATTTCAGTTTATTTCGGGCGAAGAAAGGGCTGTTCTAAAATGTGAGTACGAAAAAATGTGAGTTAGGACGGATTGTTAGGGTAGTTATCATTTTTACAAACGACTGAGCATAATGTACGTACAGTCTCGTTCAACAAGAACGACAAGCGTTAAAATATTCAGAGAAGCAACAATTCCTTGAAATAATAATATATCCGAAGAAGCAATACCATCTTTCTGCAGTATTGAAATTTTAATTAATTACACTTAAAGATTTTTCTCTCGAAACATGGTCGAAACGTTACCTGGCTAATTACTCGAGGACACAATTCACAAGCAACGAAGTAAGAAGTTGTAATTTCATGTATTCAGTCTGCACACAAACCACGGGACACTTTCGCGGAGTTGTTTAAAACGGAATTAACTATTCCCAAATATTCATGCATATTCACGCCATTGGGAAGTTCGTTAACGCAGCAGTTTAATCATGTCGGTATTATACCGCAAAATTTGATCTTGCAAATCCTGGCATAACGAATGTACTCTCGTAATGTGTGTGCGCGCGTCGTTGAAAGTATACTTCGAACGGAAGAAAGCTTTACAACGCTTACCAGGTAAAACCTTCATTTTGAACGTCGTTGAAATTTAAGTGCCACCGTTAAAATATTAACGTTGCAGCTAATGTTCGACCAACGAAACGAAAATCTGTCTGTCTGTAGAAATTATTATTTCGTTGGTCGTGATTTTCGATCATTTTTTACTGATTGATTCTCGATTATAGTTTTTGAGAGGTTCGCGGAGGCACGTGTGAAATATCGTAAACCAAAGCAATTTAAATTTTTGGACGTACAAACTTATAGAACAATAGGGAATTGATGAAGTAAATTCTGTAAGAAATATTCTGGACAAAATAAACGTTAAGAGACTATCAAGCATTCGTAGAATCTATATAAATTATTGTTAAAATTTTATTCCACTTAAATACTCAGTATTATACTTGATTTGACGTGAGACATTCGTAGAAATTTCTTTTCGGTTCTCGACTCTCGGTATAATGACCGGGCTATTTTCGCAAGTGATAAAAGTTCTTTCTGAAGGTGAAAATCAGATGGCTCAACAGTAACGCGATCGATCACTAACAGCTAAAAATCACACGACGCGTTATTATTTGAGTCAGTGTGGAGTCCTTTACATCACAGGTGGCTAACTGGCGGTCTTTGCTCCTACTCTGATCGCTAGCGCTATCCCCTCCACTGCATCGATCTCTCCACTGCGGCCACAATACTCGCACACTTGAACATCGCAGGAAAATAGCTGACTTGGTCACTTCCAGATCACTGAATTGAATTGCACTTGAAGATCACGTCATTCTGAATTGCTTCACATTGAACACCATCGAAAATATTTCTATAATCCCTATAATCGTATATTTATTAACGCTAATAACGCACGTTGTTTGATCAATGTTTTTAACCATTCATACCCATCTGTTAAACGCTTGTTACTTAGTATCTCCTTATAATTTTTCACTCAGCACTCAGTCTCGTACCTCATTACATTTAAAATTTTTATAATTCTATCACTTTTTGTACTAATGGGTGTTTCTTGACCACGTGAACAATGAATAAATAAATAAATAAATAAATAAATTAGATACATATGCATGCGTATAAATTGTTTTCTTTCCTGTGGCTGTCAAAGTTGAAAGAAGATAGGAAAAGTAGTTTGTACAGCCTGCTACGGGACAGAGTGAGAACTAATATTGAGAAGAGCTTGAGAGACTGAGTGAGCAGCAGCTTGTGCGGTAGGGAAGAAATTCGCCGTTTCTGCTTTACAATATAAGAAACAGATAATCCTCGGTGTAAAGATCCTTCACAATCCAATTTGATTTCCATCGCTTTCAACTTCGTGCTTCCTTCATCCTCGCTGACGCCCGAGAAGACGGGCCGATTTCCATTTCGCCGGGTAACAGGCCAGGCATCGTGAAATAATTACTATCGACCAGCGGCAGCGAGGATCGTTTCTCGCGACAGAATAAACAAAACATCGAGTAGAAAGGGTCGATTCGGCATGATAATTCGACAGAAGGAAAGTGCGCAATGAAAGCGGCATCGCTAGACAGAGATAAAGAGAGAGAGAGAGAGAGAGAGAGAGAGAGAATGTTAGTACAGACCCTGAAATAATAATTCCTGTTGACTGTTTGCTAACGATGTTACGAAGGCCAGGATTATTCCTTGAAGAGGAGAGGATGAAGTCGCAACGCGACGCTAAGCTGTGGTTGAAGCTTCGACGAAGAAACAACCGAGCAGACTACGCTATACTTTCAACTAACCGTTGAAACATGGATGAAAGAGAAGAGAAATGTACCACCATGTAAATAAGAATTCTTTCCACATGCGGATACGCTCGTTGAAATGAAACGAAAACATTATTCGGGGCGATAATGATTTTCTCCAAGTATCAATTTAATCGAATATCGAGACTTTTGGATAGTCGCTGTCAGATTAGTGTCGTCGAACGAGAAGATTATTCGTAGCTTGGAAATTGAATGAAAGTGATGGGAAAGAGTAGTATTTTTTGGCAAGACAAAATGAATATATAAAATCGATATTGGACAGGGATAGGATTCCCTTAGTTATTTGAAGAGAAATATTTTTGTCAGAATAAGGATGGATATAGCAAGACTGATATTGATAAAGGGTGATGAATAATTAAAATTCATTTGGTCATTCTATTAAAAGTATTTTAATAGACACGTATTTTAATGGAATATTGATATATGGAATATTGGATATTGAAGTTGGGTTACAAAAATGGGAATGTATATTGAAATTGGCACATAAAGATGAAAGTGTCTTCAATTCATTCAATTAATAATCTTTAAATTATGTCTAACAATTCCAGAATTGCAAGTCACTAATGAAAAATTCAAAGAAACAGAAATACGTGCATATAGTATGTGCATAAAGTATCAGAATTTAAGGTTAGCAACGTCAATATCAATTGATTCGGTTTCTGCAGTTTCTTTACCATTCTTTCTGTCAAGTGATTCCTGTTTCAGTAATATCAACGTTATTTTACGCCGAGTCTGTCGAAGTATCGACATCTTTTTTCCCTGACGCTACTTTATAGAAACTTTCAGTGCCGACAGTGGAGTTTAAAGGTACGAAAAGGATCAACCGCGTTCTAAAATTCTCTTTGATGTCTATGCAAATTGAAGTTCGTTTACAGTTCTGAACGCAAACGTTTGAACCTATCTGACCTTCTTCCGCTATTTCCCTTTTGTGTATAATACACCGTATCCGGAAAACTTTGTTAAATAATTGCACAACACGGAAATCAAATTTTTATAAAGCCACCAAATCGATTTGAAACATTTACTTTGCCAAAATGTTAATAAATTCCTTGACCTGTTATTTGTATTTGTTGTACGATATTTTAAAAATCGAAATTACAGAATTTCGCGATTTAATCTTATCTCGCGATAATGAAACAATAAATAGTGTACACGCGATATAAAAATCGAATCGTATTGAATATATAATATTTAATTCAAATACCAAAACTTGTTCGCAATTAAAAAAAAAAAAAAAAAAGAAAAACATGGAAAACAAGAAATAGTATCTCTCCTTCTGACAGCTAGAATAATAAACAAATAATAACTAATGTATATGTAATGCAAAAATTGTAAACGCATAAATATAAATAAATGTAATTACAATGCATAAATAATGTATATGTAATGCAAAAATTACATTAATACATTTAATATGAACATCAAACGCAAAACTATCTCGCAATTTAAGAAGAAAAAAAGACGTAACAAAGAATTTCGCGAGTATCTGGAACAAATGAATAGAGGAAATTTGTACGAAACGAAAATCAATGAAAATTACATCGTTCCATCGAAGATGAGCTTAATGAGGTTAATCAAAAAGGTGTTGCAAAGGTGAATAAATAAAATCGTGCGTTCGTGAATCGAGTCATCAGTCAAGCCAACTTCGTTTCTTCCGCGTTTCACGAGTTGCTCGTTGGTGAAATTGAACGCGTCGGAATTAGACGCCGACATTTCCGTGCGTATACGCATTTCGAAATTCGATTGGACGGCGCCGCGTGCGCGCGTTGTTAAATTTAAATACGTTTATATCGTCGAAATCGCTCGGAACGAAATGGTACCGGATTTAATCTTCATATTTCCCACCCGCTTTCAATTACGCGCTTCTCTGTCGAAAAACGGCAAAACACGAATTGTGTGTTCGACGAATGACGAGAGAAACGTCACTTATCTCGCGACGATATTGAAATTTTTTTTAATGCAAATTTTCCTTAGATATATTTCTTAGAATACGTTGACATAAAACCTACCTTTTCTATCGCAAGAAAAATTTCGAAAAATCGCTCTTTGGTGAGAAAAAGTTACACGTTGAGGAGTTGATTTTATCTCTACTTAAAAGAGTAAGGACTTAAAAAGAGTAAGGACTATATCTAGATGGGGAGTAACTGAATTTAGAGGACTAAATATAATTAACCAAATTCTGGTTCTTCAAATTATCCTACATACTGCGCATTTTATTCTCCGTGAACTCCGAAGAGAACGCTGACAGTAAAAAAAGTTGAACGATTAACAGAAAAATTAGGACGCTTCGAGCTGCGTTATCGGACGATTTCTCTCGGTTGCGAGGGGAAAGAATTTGTTGAAAGGTAGGTTAACGTCGGTCACGTTTCTCCACGGGGAGGCAGAAACAGGCACGCGCAGGTAAAATGGACAAAAGTCTTCCCACGTGTATCCGTGGATTCTTATTTTGTGAAACTCTCGGCAATAGTTTCGAGCGGGGAACGATACCGGAACACGGTGGAAACAAAGTTAAGAATCGCGTGCTACAAGATTGGCCAAGTTTTATTCGAAACCGGCAGCCTATACGCGTCGCCTCTGTTCCCATTGCCTTAAAAACATCCGCAGAAACACGTAGTTTCGTGATATCTCGAGAAACAGAGGGATCACTGCGACGTGCTAGCGAAAATCAAGGCTGTTCACGAAGGAATTCGATCATTTAATTTCGTCCTTACTGTGTAACTTTAAATAATATTTTAAAAACAAGTGTAGAACTGTAGAATTTGATAATCATCGAGAAATATGAAGCACAAGCTACAAACAGTGATTGTAGGTACCAAGAAAATTTATATCTTTAGAAATGAATAAATAAATTTTACTTTGGCAAAGAACAAATTTTATACATAGAACGTAAATATCAGGGAAAATGTTTAGGTAAAATTTCGACAAGTGCATTGTATCATTAAAAATATTATTCGCGAAACTCCCAGAAAGAAATGCACAATACAATGTTGTATACAATAAAAAATAAAGTTTGTGATTGTATATCGTTTGTAAATTCATTCACTCCCTTATCTAGTTCCAATCAGTCAAAAATAGAAATATAAATAGAATACGTTAATTCTGCCTCACGTTCCTCATATTCGTTTCCCAAACGTTGAAACAAACAATACATAATGGTAAGATATAGTAGAAATAGTAAAATACGGGTATATTGAAACGAAATATTTACTATAAAATAGTAATAGTAAAATAGTAATATAAAATATTTTAATATAAAATAGCAATATAATATAAAATAGTAAAAATAGTAAAATACAAGTATATTACTTAGTATATTACTTAATATAAATATTTAGTTGATAAATATTTCTAAATATTGAAATATTTAAAATACTATCCACCAAACTGAAATGAACTAAAATACACTACCTACCAAATAATAAAATTTTCATTTCGAGCCAAGGTAAACCCAAATATCCCTCTTATTTAAAATTCCTAATCGATGACCAAATACAACGAACAAATTGACGAAAAAAAATCGACTGCTCGAGATCGACAATGACCTAATATTTGTAACAGCCATGATAACGAAAGAGAATTATTTTATATGCCCGAGAATGTTTGACGCTTTTATCACCGGCGGCGTGCTTCAGCCGCGGTTTAAGACCCGTCTGTGCCTTGAGTTACGTTTACACAGTCGGCACGACGGGTTTTATCGCCGACCTTACCACCAAGCTCCACCAAACGATGACACTCTTTATTACCTTGCCGTGTTACGAGGTCGAGTCGACGCAACACGGCCGACAGGCAGAAGAAGGCTGTCCTCAAAGAGAAACGTCTGACCGAAGCGTGACCTACGCTACTGGCGCGAGCCAGTGGACTGCCACTGGCACAAGTCCGACACGAATAAATCAATTCGTGGGAGGCCTCCCGCGGTTTGACACCGCGAAACGGCCACACGTTCGAGCAAGGAAGTTTCCCGCGATATTTTCTCCGGCTGATTTATGCTGGACCGTCTCGCGTCCGAGTTTTTATCAGCTGTATTTTCCGCTCGACGAAAAATTGACCGCGAATATGCGAGTATCTCGGAATATTCCTCGGCGACAATGTTGTTTCGCGTAATCTCTTTCTGTGTGTGTGTGTGTGTGTGAAAAAGATACGCGAAACGTTGAGAATTTTAACTTTTTTTTCTCTCTCATGGAACGTGATTTAGGAAATTTGAGAAGAAGTAAGAATCTCTCGAATGAGAGTCGTTCGTTTTAGACTGATCGCGCGACCGATTAACTTTGTTGAATTTTGTTTTTAGAGAAATATTATAATCTTCATATTCAGAGCTGTCAAATTTCAAAAAGAATAAAATTGTTATTCTCAATCTAAAAGGATTAGCAGAGAAAAGAAGACGCATAAGAAGCATAAAGAAGTATGCCAGGTTTGAATTTTTGATCATATAATTAATTTGAAAGAGTTAAGAAGAATTAAATTAGAAAGACTAAAACGAGTTTAATTCAATTTCAATAAATTAACTTTTATATATCTTATGTATCCATTTTGGATATGCTTTATATATTAATGAATTCTTTATTAACTTATTTTATCAGCAAAAGAGAACTTTCTACGTTAACCAAATAAAGTCATTATGCCGCAGAGAAATTTTGTATTCTACCATCGATTTCTATAGATGGATTATCCCATCTGGCACATTCAAACCGCAGCTCTGTTAAATGGACTTCTTAGTAAATCCACTAGTTGGCTCAGAAACAAACGCAGTCCTCCGTTTCCTTTCGTACCCTGCCATATCCACCCTTATATCCTGTCTGTCGTCCATTCTTTTACAGTTTTTACACGCTGCAAAGAGTCTCTTTTTCCCCAGGCTATTTCCTAAACCAGAATAATTCTCCGTGTCGCGATAACAGGCACGTTTAATTGTCCTTTTGACAGATTTAAAATTTACTTAATTTACAGGAAATTTACTTAATCATCCTCGTTTCGTCATTTGTAATTTTTCGTTCGTTTCTGCAACGGGTAATATAATTAAGCGATGCGAAACTTTTTACGGTCAATTAAAATTCGGATGAAAATTAGGAATTTGTCAAACAGTCGAACGACTGAAATTTTATATTCTAGCGCGTGAGAATACTGCGAGCTACCAATTTAAAAATGAACGGTGTTTCTATGAGTTTCTATGAGTTCGAAGGAAATTGAATTGCAAACATTTTGAACATTATTATCAGCATGTTTTAAAGTTTATTAGAGACAGCCTACGTTTCGTTTAATATATAATTCTTCATAGTATTTATATAATTTCACGCAATTACCATATACTTAACATGCGAGAATAAGAACCTGGAAACACATCACCACTTCCGTCGCTGTTAAATCTCAATTCATTTCACTTCGCTTCATTTGGAATATTTATTCTTCTTTATAAATTCACGCTCTTCTAAATCAAAGTTTCACTTTGAATATTTCACACATTTTCTATACTGTCTTGCGCGTTTTCTATATTAACTTTCATGCAACCTTTTCAGTTTTCCATAAACGTGAAAACATCTAGTGATAATTAAAGAGCGTAAGATACATACGTTGTAAACGATGTTCCGTGCAGTTCGACATCACGTTCGCTGCATACGCTCTGCCGTGTATTTCATTGTTCGGTTTGATACGGAGTCTAATTGGCGTAAATGGAGAGGCAGACGCGGAGCTCGACTGATTCAGAGTGAATGAACAAGTTAATAACAATAAACAATTTTTTCTCCAACCGGCAGCGACACAGTGAAAATTGCGCGCGGCAATTGTATTACTTTTTAATGACATGGCCGGCCATGAAGTTACGGACACGGACGCACTTTTGTCTGGAAATATCGGAGTGATAAAATTCCACGTGTTCCGTTCCCCTGTAAATTAGAGTACTTTAACGTTCATTGACTTGAAAATCAACCGATATTGCCAGCCACGTGGATAGAGAGCTCTGTAAAATTTACTCTTTAATTGAGACGTGCCGTTTATTTACTGTCAGGACAATTCCATTGAATCCCAATATATTAATCTGCATGATCAATTTGATGTTTAATCATAACCTGCATTGTACATTAATATCCATGATAGTCGATTGTATATCTCTTTGTAACTGCTGTATATTCGTGAAAGAAATTCATATGAAAAAATGAGATAACCATCACTTCCGACTGTTGTATTTTAAATCTCTCTTGTGGTGCCATCGTCGTGCAGTGCTCGCGAAGGTGTTCGAACATTTACACGAAAGAATTTACACGACACGTTGTACGGAGCATTTTGAAATTTCACGGACAATGTGATGAGACACTCGGATGAATTGTAACAATGTGAAATTTGAAAATGTGTACTGTAATTGCAAGATTATTTATTGCAAACTGATTATTTAGCTAACTGGCACAATGGATTCTATTGACGATTTAATGGAAGTATTTTTTGTTGTAATTCTTACGTACATTTCTCGATTTGTTTAAACCATACAGTTTTAAAATGTTCTACACGATACGCAAAATATACTGATAAATATCCTTGATACAACAAGTATTAACATTTATCATACAGTTCATACTAAACATTTGTGACTGTTTCAATATTTGTAACACATTATAATTTCTATATACATTTATTGATTTCTTTCAAATTTAATCAATACAATTACGATAACCGAATTTCATCGCGATATTAACGAAATTTCAAAATATATATACATAAATATTTATAAATATAAATATAAATATAAATATATATATAATGTATTTATTAAAAAAGCACAAGTAGTCGAACATTTTCATGATCATCAACAAGTGTTAAAAATAGTTCTACTGAATATTAAAGCTAGAATATTACGTTATAATTCCTACAATATACATTTTTCAACTTATTTCATTGTAATCCCGTTAATCGATACAATTTCAAGACGTTTCGTACAACAACACGCACGACGCGTGTCGTAAAAAATAGATTCCCACATAAATAAATCTAAACTTATATATTATCACTATCTAAATACATATCGTTACTATCTAAACTTGTAATTATATATCAGAATAAATCTAAACTTTCTATTTTTCCACGAGGTAAGAGGAAAAAAAAAAAAAAGAAGAAGAAGAAGAAGGAGAAAAAGAAAAAAAAAAGGAAAACATAACGCCTGGGTCCCCATAAACGTGAGTTTGGAGAGCACGTTTGCGCGTTCGCTGTAATTCGTTCGCCGACAAATTGAACAAGCGCCAACGCTGAAGATCGTAGGAAAGCGGCTTCCCCCCACCGGAGGACCGACAAAGCGATCTCTGTTAATTGAAATGCAGTTTGTGCGCAATCAACACTTCATCTCTTGAATTCCATTTCCCATTGTGATTCCCGCCCACCCTCTGCCAGCCGCCCCCTCTTCCAACCCCACGACTGTTTGAGCTACAACACACCGCCGTGACACTGTCTGCGTGAAGCGTGCAACCGTTAGTATAGATCCGTGGTGTCCGCGTTAAGATTAATTAAAATCTTGCTTCGGGATTTGAGTACGTGACTATGATTTCCCACATAAAACCGGACCTGTCTACCCGTATTTTCCGAGAGGAATTCGTGCCTCTCTACCAGTTCTACGGACTACAACTCCTCGATTCTCTGTCGATTCTGTGGACCGGCCCAATGAGGATCGTTTGCCTATGAGAATTGCTCGTTCTGTCTGGTTAAGACAGGGAACTGCGATTCTGGACAGTCTAGGAGACACTGTGTTTTCAATAGACTGAGTGATATTGTAGTATCGCGATATTTTTTGGTGAAATTGTGACAGTATTGTGAGATGGTACACGTTACGATTTTATCGTTAGGGGAGTTTCTAGAAACTTAGCTTGCGAATTCGCGATAGTATTATTTTGTTATTGGATTATTTAGGAATTCGGATAACAGAAGTGGTAGTTTCTTAAGAGGCTTAACTTTGAAATAGGAAATTATTAATTGTTCGATCGATGATAGATTTACTCTAATCTCCTTTATCTGTGTTAACGGTATAATTTTGTTGCATAATTCTGATATTCCCAATGTGTTCCTTTTAAAGTTAATTTTTGTATAATTTTGCATCTTAAAGTTGATGGTTCAATACTCTATTTCCAAGGAAAGTGTCTTCGAAATTTCATTGATCATAAGTACATTTACCGTAGCTCGAAATTCTACTCAAGTTGCATTTCTATTTAAAGTCTTACTAAAGAAGATACAAAGTTTTGTGTCATTATAATTTTCGTTAGTGTTGGTAACTTTTACTATAAATTTATCATAAATTCTTTGATTAATATATTTTATTAATATTATAATATTTTATTACTATATATTATAATAGTCAATATTATAATATTTTATACTATAATATTTTATTAATATAATATGTCAAAAGAGACAGCTAGGTTTAAGCTTTAATTCTCTATATATTCCATTCCAAATTGAATAATTAAAACATGAATCACAGAATTTAAAAATAGTGAACAGCGGAATGAATTGAATAAAAAATCACTGACTCGTAAAAGAGGAACGAACGACAGAAATTTGCTTGCTTAAATCTGTAAAAAGATCTCACATTCAGCTACTAAATAATTCATCCACGAACAAACGTTCCAACAGCAGAATTTCAAATCATAACCAGAGAAATGAATGAGAAAGTATTTTCGCCCGAAAAAATTAGAAAAAAGAAAAAAAAAAAAAAAGAAACGACGACGTAGAAATTCACATTGAACTTTATGTCGTTTTCCAGAAATAGAGAAGTTTATTTATTTGTTAGTCAACAGGTAAGTTAAAGATGAACGTCTATTCGCGGATTCGATTAGAGCCGCTCAGCTAACTTCAATTTGCATAGACGTCTAACAGAATTTTAAAACACGGTCGATCTTCTCGCCAATTTCTAAATTAGGCTCCGCCGACTAGAAATTCCCAACGGGCAACGAACAGTCTCCTCCAGTCGGAAGGGAATTAATTATTTCCGCTTGATTAAACGGAAATAAATTGCGAGGCTAGCATTCGAGAAATTAGCATTCGATACTGATACAACGACGAGTACGAAACGAATCGAAACGACGCCGTTTCTGTTCGGGGGACCGTATGAAACTATGTCGAATTGATTTTCCCAAACTTTGCATATTTATGACCCTCCCTGTATATGGGTTATCGATTTCCTCTGTTAATTCTTTTACCGGACTTTTAGCTGTGCCGTGACGAAAGTACCGATGGTCGTAACTTTAATTAAAGCAGCGAGGAATTCTTCTCCCGGATGAAAAACTTTGAACCGCGTGCAATTTTTTTCGAAAACGTCGTGCAGTTAATTAAAACAATTCTCATACGATTTAATGCGAAGATGAATCGGTTTCGTTGTCTCAGATTTACGAGGATTGTCAAATTCGTAAAATTTTTCGAACAGAACTGCAAAAAGAGAAGTGGCAAAAATAACATGTAACGTTGAAATTTTGTGATAAAGTATCAGCTTCACGTTCGGATTTTTCGAGATGAGAGAAATTATTCCTTTCGATTTATCTGTATTTTAATCTGTGAAAATTAACACTAGAACTACCGACGACTAAAGTGTAATATTTGTAGCAAAGAAATTAACGTGCAAGGTACAAAAAGAGATTAATAATATAATAAAGAACACAAGCTTCTATTAGCTAATATACTTTATTAAAAATCAATCGAGTTTCTAATAATACACTGTTGTATAAATGTATGAAATTTCCATTGGAAAATTATAAATTGGCCAGTTCTGGTGGTAAACGATCACTAAATTATAAATGCGATTTACGATCATAGAATAATAATAACAGAAGTCATAATTTAATTATATATGTGTCACAATGATAAAAGAATTAGAATGTTGAAACATCTCGTTAATTATTGCAACATTTCGACTGCCGTTAGACTAGCAACTACAAATTACAAATGAGATTTACGATCAGAGATAATCATAAAATTATACAAGCGCCATCATAATTAGAATTAACTCTGACTGCTGTTAGACAAGTACATAAGTGGACAAGTGTAAGTAGGCACGTTCGTTTTCAAGAAATTATATCTCTTATATCTCTTTCGAACAAGCTCGTGTCTCTCGACTAAAAAATTTTTAGCAAAAACAGAAAACCAAAAACAAAAAAACAAAAACAAAAAAAAGAGAGAGAGAGGAAGAAGACTCGAGAAATCATAGAGAGCAAAATGAAATTCATTTTCACTGACCAGATAGAAGTCTCCACGAAAGTTAAATTCTAATAGTAAAATCGCGAATTGATGGCGAACGGCGTGGTTCTCTCAAACCAGCGCGGTATATAAACTTTTTTGCAATGGAAAGTTGCGGCATAAAGCATCAACGGCCCGCAGGCAGCGGCTCCTTTAACCTACGCTCGCGCTTATTTATGCCCGCAGCTAAATCACTCGGCCCCCATTACATCGTAGCCGACGTACATAGTCGGGCCACGAAGCGAAGCGGCGGCGCCATCGCTCGAAAATTTCGAATTTTCAAAATTTTATTACCCCACTCGGGATGGGTATGTCCCGGCCCTTTGGCGATCGATCGCATCGGAATTTCGTATCGTTCGTGTTTTTTAACAGCCGGCCCTTTGTCTTCGTAGCTACACGTGCTCCTCACGAGAGCACGAGATTCCTTCGTCCGCTGCTTCGAATATTTTCCCGCCGAACGTTTTTCGCTTACGTGCACGATCCCGTTCTTTCTTCGCGTTGTGAGCGTACGTTTCAGTTTTGCCAGAGTCTCTCGGAGAAATTAAATTAAAACTGCCGCGACTCTTGTGTTTGGAGAATCGAGGAAATGTTGCTTCGAATATTGCGAAGATTATTTGATAGTGAGTAACTTTAATTTCGTAATTTTTTTTAATTTCTCTCCTCGTTGTGTATGCACGTATTCTTTTGAAGATTTTCAGAGAATTTGTTTTTAGTCTTCTCGAGATTGTGACTTGATGCGAAAAATTGGATATTCTTAGAATTCTTCGAAAATTATTTAATGTCGCTCAGACATCTTTCAAGAAAAAAAAAAATTATGTACAAACAAACAGTGTTTAGTAGTTTGCGTGATAACGAAAGTGTATGTCACATGATTAACATACGAAATAACATTTGATTAAAAGTTGTGAGTTTTCGTCCGTTCTCTTCGAAATTTTATATTTTTCGTTCCACGATTAGTTTAAAAGGCTGTTTCATAACTCAAAGAACTAAAGTAATACTTTGACCCGCGCAAATCTTGCGGAGGGTCGTCGAAGTTTTAAATTGCAATTTCACTTCTATCCGTTCGAAGTATACTTTGCAATTAAATCCCTATAATTCCTTCGAAGTTGCTAAATTTCCACGATTTCTTTGTAAATACTTAATCTACTTGGTACGGTCTCATCTTCCGTCGTTAGACGAACAACGAACGAAAGAATTATGAAAAATTAATGAACTGCCAACGACCGGAGCGCTTCTGTGGGTATTCAAAAATTCCTCAAGTATTTTGAACTTGGTCGCCGTCGAGTATCTTTACAGCGAACGAGACCCTCGAGGTATCCTCACGAATAAAAATCTAAACGATTCGAGAACGTGTTAGTACATTTACACTTTCCTAGTTTCTTTGAGACTGTGAAGAAAAGATAATTACCTTATATATACATGTATAATTATCTGATATTTCGCTCGTGTGAATTTTAACCGACATTTATCGGCATTAATTTCAAAACTTTGCAATTTTCGAAAGTTGCACCACACATACTCAGAGGAATGAATGAAAGAAAGACATGATAAATCTATTTTCTGATTCCAAAATCCTCTTATATACTGTATTTTCTTATTTTATTTATTTTATTTTATTTTACTTATTTTATTTTATTTTATTTTATTTTATTTTATTTTATTTTATTTTATTTTATTTTATTTTACTTTTATTCTTTCACGAATATCACTTGTCAATTGGGAGCTAGATAGACGTGCCTAATAATAAGAGATGAGGCAAGACGCTGACAAGATAATCTATTCGCTTTAATTCCATTATCAAGCAGATTTTAAACGAAAGCGTTTGATTCCGAGGATTCGTCGCGGCCGAATACTAATCGATTATTAAACCGGGAACTGTGCAGATCTACATTCAGATTCAACGCTGTCACCCAAATCGTCCGACATCCAAGATACAGCTCCAATTACTTTCAATGCATAACTTGTAGCTTTCAGTCGCGTCAGATTTGCAAAATTTACTGATAAATGTAAATTGAACTTGAAATTCTGATCAACGATTCTCTACGATTATGGATTTTAGACGTTTCTTTAATTGCGAATCTAATAATCGAGATAAATAAGAATTGAAAAGAAAAATGACCAAAGTGTGGATTTTCATTTGCGTAATTATTCTAACAAATCTATGCGTGAATAATACTGTTTCTCAACAGTAAACACTTTTATTAATTACGTACCAGTTGTGTATATATATATATATATATATATATATATATAGAGAGAGAGAGAGAGTAGTAGTTAATTAAACCGTGTTTATTTGTATATTTGTATATGTGTGTAATAATTTTATGCCCTAATATAACCACAGTCACGTGTCGTAGAATACTGAGGTATGATTAAATTGATGTTTAACTCTGCAGACAAATACATTTTATTGTCTTTCGTGTTGAAATTTCGACGGTTTCAAGCTATCGAAAAGTTAGAGAATTTCAGAATATTTATCAACATCTCGTTCGTTAAACCGAATATTTAAAAATGAAAACTTTTTAAATGAAATTTACAATTTCAATTTTATCAAGAATACACGTCGTCGGTAAAACCATCAAATATTTTTAAAATATTTAATCTGTCAGTTACAAAGATAACGCAACGAGCCGATATTATTATTAATTAGGCACTTCGTCAAATGTAAATCACGTATTCACATTCAATTGGGCTATTAGTGCATATTTTATGTGTATTAGTGTGTATTTTATTTTTCGATAATTCCGAATATTTTAATAATTCGAATTTATTTAAGTTATCCCGTTACACTGTCATTAATTTATTAATACATTAATATATATTAACGATATCCGCGACAAATCGGCCAAAGCATTCAAATACTTATAAACAATAATACGTACGTACGTATGTACGTATGTGTCGCGTAGCAGTGTTAAATATTTGTTGTTAAATATTTGTTAAGCTTTCGAATATAATATTATTTAACATTCAAACATTGTCGGGCGCACTGGAATTGAGAAATTATATTTAACCATAATTTTGATCGTGAAGAGCGTTATATTTTCCATTTGATAGAATTAATTGTACGAAAAGTTCGACGACGCCATGATGAAACGGAATATTGGAAATTCACTGGAAAAACAAATTAAAAGCGTCGGGGAAATTTCTGAAAGAGGATTTTTGCTTGCTAAAATGATTCTAAGAACATTACGGGAAGATGGCTGTTTGTTTGTAACGAAACCACGTTTCGTAAAGTCCTTTAATTAACTTCGGAATAATTACAGCGTACTAAAAGGGAATCGCTATATTTTAAGCTGAAAATTAAAGGTCTAAAAATAATAGGATGAAAATTACCAAGCCTCGTTAATACGAATCTCGTTAACCGTTGAATTTTGAGAACATGCACTCGCTGAATACGCGACATTTTTATTTCGAGCGGACGGACGAGTTTGCAATCTCTTTTCTGTTCTTCTTCAAATTTAGTTGATTAAATCGCGGGAAATAACAATAGTCGTCGTACGTTACAATTAGCGATCTTAAACTTAAGAAAGTATTGCCGTAATCCAGGTTAATTTCGGCTAATGAATACAATTTACATCTTGCGATGAACTTTCCGCTTGCTCCTTTCAGGTATTACGCGGGCTGTAAATGTTTTAATCACATCTCCGCGGCAATGAATCTTTCTCTTCCTTGATTACTGTCACCAGCCACAAAAGAGTGAATTTATAATTTCAACGGTGCAACGTTACACCAGTGCGAAAACTTCTCCAGGCGCTAAACTTTCTTCTGGATCTAGGTTCTCGAGACATTTCTTTGGCGTAACATAAATTAGGCGGTGATAAAAAAAAAAAAAAAAAAAAAAAGAAAGCCGGCGGCGTTGAATAGCTGGAAGTGTGCATGATAATTTTATTTGAACGAGAAATTGAAATTCGTCTGTGTGATATTGAGATCTCGGGCTTTCATTAACACTGCAAATTCTTGGCAGCTTTTGAATAGAATCTTCTAAATCATTGAATGCTGATGTAAAGTGAAAACGAAGATTATTTCTTAAAGTAAAATGCAAACTTAATATTAGGAATTCCATTAAGAGGAACGGAAAATATATAATTTCTTTTCTTTTGCATTCAATAGCGATTTATGTCACGAAACGCGAGAAATAATAAAATTAAATGAAATGTATGTCGTGTAATACAAATCATAAGCTACAACCACTGTTAATACTAAATTAATACTAAAATTACTTAGTTAATACTAAGTTAATACTAAAATTAATACCAAAAAAAAAAATTATCTTCTTTTCATCGCTATTTGCTGTCTGAGTATAACTAGATCATTTCACTTAACGCTGAACCGCTGAACTTAACAGGAAAACATTTATGTTGCAAAACACGAGAAATAATAAAATTAAATGAAATGTTCACCGCAATATTATAGACTACGACCGATCACTATCAATACCAAAAACGTTTGCCTCCTTTTCATCGCTACTTACTGTCTGGCTATGACTGGATCATTTCACTTAACGCCGAACCAAACCATTTTCTGCACAAAATTCGCAATCCTCTATCTACTCATCAATACAATCCTCTATCTACTCTTCGTACAGTCGAAATTTACTTTAAATTATACAAAAGTCGACTCGAAACGATCACAAGTAATTGAATAATTGAGATACTGAAAACATCGTATATTCGGAACCTACTTTCTTAAAGAATTTATAAATCGAATCACCTTCAATCTATGCATAGTGTCTCTTTTTTTCTTCAACAATTTTCTCAACAATCTTTCGAGCTAGCAGCTTCGAAAATTCCTGTATTTATCCTCTGTCCAACGAAAATTAAATCTAAAACATCGCCTACACCGGGACTAGTGTTATCGACAGAGGAAATTCGTCAGTTTTTCTTGCGACGACGCAGGCTTTTTGATGTCACGGGTCAAGAGACGGCGGCAGCCCGTGACAGGAAATGCCCGGTAGCTCGTCTCTCTCAACGGGATAATACATGCAAATATAATCCGGCGGGCTTTCACGGTGCATTTAATGTTTCACGAGCGTGTGGAATGGATATTGCACGGTCGTGCGATACCTGTGTACGCTTGTACGCAAAATTTTCAGGGCATACCGTATATGCCCTACCTGACTTGTACGTGCAACCGGTTCCATTCGCGGGCCGTCGTTACCTTTGGCTTTACAGGATTTGAGATTACGACTGGTCGGACGATTTATCATTTCGGGGGAGAAATATCAGCTGTCATCATACGTCAGTTTTTTTTGGCAGTTTCTTTCTTTTCTTTTTCTTTTCTTTGTTTGGGAATTTCAAGTTTGAGTTATTTATTTATCGTTCCAGTTCTCAGATAATTATGTAATTATAAAGATATGTATAATGACTTGATTCAAGCTTCTTTTTTTTTTTTTTTTTTACTTTTGTCAAACATAGATTAAATAAAGGCAATTCTTAGAATTTTTAAAATGATTTCGTGGTATCTGTTTCAATAAGAACAATTCGTTTTTGTTAAACTTTATTAAAAATCTGAGTACGTTCTGATGAGGCTGATCAATTTTCTGAATCACTTCGTAACTGCAAATTGTAATTAGAAAATGACAAAATATATGAAAATATACAACTGCAGAATAACTATCAAAGATTAATTTCTGTTTAAATTTAATTTATATGTAATGTGATTCTTTTAATTTCGGTTCAGAGGGATACTTGCGAGCCACCCGATACAAAACAATGCACGGCAGCCGCAATACACAACATAATTCACCGAAATTACACTATTTACTCGAATAAGTATCGAACTAACAAACTTTATTTAAATTTTTATCTCCGTTGGCCCTGTTCCAGTAAGTCTCGAACGATTTGAAACGACAGAGAATTCGTGGAACATAAACGAAATGAGATACGAGATTTGCTTCTGAAACAATATTTCCACATTTTACGAGACAACATTCGTGCCTATCTACCACTGTCCGCCACATGAAAAGATACGTGAGAATTTCAATCTCGCGCGCGTTATTCCGCGGAACGACATCATTTCATAATAAACAATTTACAACCAAACGTTGACGTTGAATTGACTTAACGGCGCTTGTCGTCATTATAAAAATAAGAACACGCCATAAAACTCGAGCCAGCGAAGTTCCCCAATGGGGAAAATGGATTTGTGGAGAAACAATATCACACTGGTATCTTTTCGTAACTTTTTGAAACGAAACTGAATTTTACACATTTTGTAAGGACTGTAATATCTTTCTTCAATAAAAGTTGAGGTGTACTGTGAGTATTGTTACAAAGTATACTGTATTCTGTATTTTTTTTTTTTTTTTTTTTTTTTTACAACAATTACATTTTCTTCAAATTCGCTATTTCCAATGCAGGATTCAAATATAAATAAAAGTATATAATAATAAATTAAGTTCGAATACTTTCGTGAGACACACACAATTATTAAAAAAGAAAAGAAAAAAATACTATCACGCAATAATGTACGACAAATGTTCGAAACTGAGAGTTGCTCGAGCTAACTAAAACACACTGACACACATGCGCGTGTGTTCATCGCACGAACAAGAAGGGAAACACGTAGGAGAACACTTGTATTCTCTTTCCTTCACGCTGATATGTCGAAAATAGCGCGCGTGGATGCGTCTGACAGGAAACGTCCCTGGGCTTTCAAACTTTTTCTTCCCGGGCGAAATTATTTTTCTACGGTCGCGCGAAGTTGCCCCGACAATTTCTCCACCCCGGCGAATCCTTCGAGTCAAGGGAAACACACCCAGACGAAACACATTTTTCCGTGGCAATGTCCCGCAAATGGCCGATAGCTTACACACACGGGCGGCGACTTGCAATTCACTTGCCTCGGTCTCCGAGTTTCTTTTTTTTTTTTTTTTTTTTTTTTTTTATAGGTTTACTCCTGTTTACGGTTTCGAATCCGCGGGCCCGCGTGCTCAATTTGTCGTTCATCGTTTCGAAACTATTCGGCGAGTTTATGAACCGTTCGCAAGCCGGCGAGATTATGGGGACTTCGTGTTTCTCCTTTTATTTCTGACCGACGCCGATTAAATGTAGCGATCAAATATTTCACGCGATAAAACGGTCAGATTGCTCCTTCGAGGAAAACAAAGTATCAATGTATGTTGCGTCAGTTATTGTATTTATTTCTTACTTCGTGCTGTATTTTTATAATTTTATGAACCAAGAGAATGGAATTTCAATGAAAATGCATTTCGTCTGATATTGCAGTAAGTGTCTACAGAGGTGGATAAAAATACTCGCACGCTCGATGAAAATTTCGTGAAATTACTTCGTGACTGGCTTCATTTTGTGTAAATATGTAAATACTTGTCTTTCCAAAAATGTTGTTTTGCATCGTGCAGCAGATAGAAACAGCAAGGATACTTTTGTTGTCGGAAACTGTAAAAATTTCATCGTCTCCAAAATCTTTAAACAAATTTTTTACGTAATCTTGCGTAACTTTGAACATTCGAATCTTTCCTCTACATCAACTCCTTGGAACTTGCTACACGATTTTTTGTTTCGCCATTTTATTGAAAATTTTGTTGAACATCAGACGTTAAAATTCAACAAGTCCTTTTAATTTTGCCATTCGATCTTAATGTTTACGATGGTGAGAAAAATATTCGTAGCAAGTTTTAAGAAATGATAGCAAAGAGAATCGTGGTGGATTTAATCATGAAAGGGTTCTTTTAATTTTTGGATATTTACAATTTTCGAGAACGAAAAGTATCTTTGAAAAACAAACGTAGGATTGTCAAAGTGAAAGGCTTTACACTTAAAACTGAAATCAATTAATCAACGTTATACGACTTCCTTTTATGAAGTTGTAACTCTTATCTTGAAATATAGACAATTTTTTTTTTATCGAATGCGCGAATATTTTCATCCATCTTTCTGCTTTGAGATTTTTTCATATTTTTGTAAATATCCATTAAATTTGCGGCTTTGAATTTTGAAAAGTTTCATGAACATCCGCCGACTATTCGTCGTGCAATTAGTGAAAGAAAGAGAGATTAATAAGTTCGTAAATTCATAAGATTAACTGCCAATGATTAATAAATTAACAAGGTTAATAGCTGAAATGTATTCCTATAATTGCCAATTAAAAACGTGTGATTAATTGATTCATAAAGGGTGATAAATAGAATCAGCTGCGCATTATGGATAACGCGTGATACAAATTACACATTACTCGTATAATGTTGCAAAAGCGATGAAAAATCCATTGACGATTTTTCTTTTAAATAATTATAATCAATTCATGTTCACAGTATCAAATTTGTGTAATTGATACTGTTCATTTTATAGTGAAACCACTATCAAGTTTAACATACCTGAATTTAATTAATTAACATGTAAAAAGTATGATAAATTCGATATTTTTTTGTAGCCACTCTATCTCTTTCAACTTCACGCAACTGTCAGCTCGTTGACAAAAAAAATATATTGATGTAGATGGATTAAAAATATACGACAGGTAAGCGTTTGAAAAGAAAATTTCCAAATAGTGGAGCCAATTTTCGTTCAATCGTGAATCGTCGTCGTCGTTTTATGAAAGAAATGAGAGTTCAATGAGAGAAAGTTTCATCTTCGAGAACTGAAAATAAATAAATTTATTTTTCAAGGTTTATTATGCCTTCGCAACGAAAGTGTGCGAAGTATTTTTCGAAGTATTAGCTTCGAAGTAAAGAAAGAACATGCTGATGTTGGGAACACGTTCCCCCTCTTAAGCAAGTACGAAGCTTTAAGCTCTGCTCTTAAGGGAAGCAATTCGCTATAGCTCTTAAGAACCTGGCGGCTCATCGCTAAATAAAATCCCCTACCTCCTGCGTGTCCGCTCACGTTGTAGTTACTTCCGGCTATAAAAATCGCCTTCCGTTTTATAACTCGCGGATACCAATGTACGGTTCTTTTGTCAATTATTTCGTTGTCGGACGAGCTCACTGAATTATGCTTTAAACGCCAATGAGAAGATATTCAATTTATATTTCAGAATATCGCTCGGTATTTTTTTTATGACACAGTTTGTATATTACGGTAATTATCAGAGCGCATTATCGATTACTACGTTGTATTAATTAATTATGATCTGCCATGCTAACAATTTAACAACACACGTTATCGATTATTTGGGCGCGAACATCCCGTCGCTGCAATAACTTTAATTATTAACCATCCAAATATTGTCATCTTCCTGGTATAATAAATAATAAATAATAAATTTCCTTTAAACGACTCGATCAAGTTCTTCAAAGACTCGTTTCAATTCTTATTGTTTGATTTAACAGACTCGAATTATATCGAACTCGCGACTGTCAATTTAAATCGAAAAGCTCGACGAATTCCTCGTTTTTTTCAATTAATGGAGAACAAAAAAAAAAAAAAAAAAGAGAAAATAACGCAGAACAGCTTTTCAATACAAAATTAAACGCAAATTATTAACCTGCACAAACTTACGTTTAATTTTATATTTCATATAATTGTCCTGTTTTGCTCTCTAATTTTATATTTCATATAATTGTCCTGTTTTGCTCTCTACTTTTATATTTCATATAATTGCCAATGTTTTGCTAATTTTATATTTCATATAATTGTCCTCTTTTGCATATAATAGTCCTGTTTTGCTCTCACGCTGGTCGATGATTGCAAAAAAAAAAAAGAGAAAAAATTGAAAACCAAATGACCGGGAAATTCGAAACGATTCGAATGCGTATTCCTCTCTTGAATAAATTAATTCATTGATGTCGGGCACATCGGACGTGCATAATATACAGTATTAGGAATTGGTGGGAAAATTGGAAATAGTCTTTGCACACTTAAATCAACCGGATTGTAATGTATCGTTGCGCATTGAACCCTCGGCCGTGTATAATTCGCTGGCCCACGGAAATCCCGGTTATCCGGTGTGTGCGTACGTGCCGCTGTTGGATATCGGTTATTAATTATCCAAGTAATAGCTGCGTAATTGGAGGTCCCGAGAGGACCCGACGTCGGCCGCAGGGGCGAGAAACGCCGGACATTGGCCTAGCCTGAATCTCGATCGGAACCTCTGTTGCGCACCGATATTTGCATTTTTATACCGTGCATGCATGGATAAAACGTGTCGCGTGTTTTGTTATTTGCCGTTGCATCGCCGGCTCGGGATGTCGCGGAGGGCTTTGAGATGCGAAAGAGCTTTTGTCTCTCCCTCCCTTTTCCCTTTTTGGATCCCTTTCTGGTGAAAAGTCACGTTTTGATACTTTGATAGGATGCTGCATGTTGTAATTTGTCGCGAGTAGTAAACATTTAATAATTAGCAACGCTTCTGAGGAAAGAATAATCGAGGGGAAATTTGAACGTTTGAATTTGTGTAATTTAATCTTGTTGTACCAGTAGTTGTTTAAATTTGTTATGGGGAAGATGTGCCAATTTTGTATGCCGAGTATGTTTTTAATAAAGAAATTGAATTAATATGGTATTGAGATATTTGAGATTTGAAGGAGGAAAATAAATGAGAGAGTGTTTCTTCTGAGATTTCAAATTGAAACTTAATTTTCAAAGAAACTTTTCCCTAGAGATTAAAAAAAAAAAAAAAAGAAAATAGCACAATGTGGCCAAGTTTTTAAGTTTTAATTTTCATCAAAATTAGTTACCTGTCATTGATTTTATTCCAATAAATAATACCAAACATTGTTGTGTTAAGAAACAAAAAATATGTCGAAAGCATAAATACAAGCATTGAAACATGAAACGTGAATTAAAAATGGTTCTAATCAGAACCGTAGTGTTGTTCAATAAATATTCATCATTGGGTTCTATCCATAGGTATATCGCTATATAAATTTACTATGCATCGATTGGATAACTATTGATCCTGTCGAAAACGAAATGAACCGCAATGCACTTGATGTGTAATACATTCCTGAAATCCCTGACCAATCGTTACCAATACATATTAATGATGAATTGATGGATTCTCGTCACACGAAATACATCATCGATTCATACTCTCGTTTAAAGATCTCGAGAAGAATTTATTTATTTAACACGCAGAATTATAAAATTACGATACGTAGAATTGAACAAAAGTGGCGCAAATTTCCGTAAATTAATGCACGTAAGCTTGGTTGTTGCAAATAGTCGATTGGTTGATTAGATTGCGGTGGGTTATGGTAAGTAGATGCTGAAGTTAAATGGATTTCAAATAATTAAGGATGAATAATTAATCATTCGTAATGATAATTTCCAATACATCATCGTTCGGCCAATGGAAATGATTACTAGCCAGAGCTAATATTATTTTGTCGACAGATCGTTCGAGCGGGTCATCTTCAGCCAGAGGAAAGTCGCGCAAATTGAATATAACGTAAAACCGAAAAAAGAGAATTGACAAATTATAAATAAATTTAATACCTGCAGAACTGAAATATGTATTTCGTTTCAATTGGTGTTGGGAATTATCGTAAACGATTGTTACACTAATCTCCTCGAAATAAAGTTATTAAAATTACCAACGATAGTATAAACAATTACTTGTTTCAAAAATTATAGAACTCAACCGAATTATGACCGACTGAATAACCAATTACAACATGATATAACTACAATTACTGACCAATTCAAGAAGAAAATTATATATACACATACAAATCTCATTTACAACCAGCAATGTAACAATTCTTACGTTGCGATTAAAAATTCTCAATTACTCTCCAAAATTAACTAACTAATTTCCTCGATCACTCTCCAAAAAAAGTCAGGAGAACCAACCAGAGAGAAAATACAATTTCAAACATTTCAAACAGAAAGTAAGTTTCGACACACGATTGTTAAAATTCGCACAGCGTCACTGACCGACTTTCTACAAATCAAACTCGACTCGTGCACGCGAGTAAATTCCATTTCACGAGTGTTCGTCGAGCAACGAAGAGAATCTAAAGGGGGAGTAGGAGGATCGAAAGAAACAGAAGGGCTGAGATGGCCCGTTTCTTCTGGCAAAGGAGCAGCGGGTCCATTTTCGCGCGGCAATTTCGCGCGGCCGGGCATCGGGCAATGGCCAGCGAGAAACACGAACCGAGTGCTCGAACCGTTTCCACGCTATTACGCGATCGAACAGCACGCTTGGTGGTTGCTTTTTTCGCGGCAAAAAAATTGGCCACCGTGACAATTAAGATGAGCGAAAAGCGCGAGGAAACATCGGGCTAGGAAAACACCCGATGGCGATGGAACAGCGTGGACACGAAGAATGTAGAGTGTGTGTGTGTGTGAGAGAGAGAGAGAGGGTTGTGGAAACGTAATAAAGCCAATATCGGCGAGCAGATTGGAAAATAACCGCTTAACGCGGTAAGAGGACAACGGCGTCCTCCTCTTTATATCGAACGACCGCAGAAGGAGCGTCGGTGCACACGGTGATCCGGAAAAACAGCTCGGAAAAATGGCCCGGAGAACTAAAACAGAGGACCACGCCGCGCTCTTTCCCTCTGTGTGTGATGAAGGTTGTTTTTTTTTTTTTTTTTCTCTTGCTTGTTTCGTCCCTCCTCTGTATATGAAGATACTTATTCGCGTCGAAGTCCGACAGAATTTCGCGGCACGAGTAGGAATATTCATGGAATACGGCGGTGCTTACGATTTTTTGCGGCCGGCCATGCTTCGTACGAAACGAATAAACGCGGAATATGGCGGTGATTCTTCGTCACGAAGCGCTGCAAGGGACAATGGGGTGACACGCGTTGGATGTGATTTCAACGAAATTTTTAGGTTTTATTTTTCAGGTTTGACGTTTCTCATTTTTTATTGTTCAATCCCGTGCCGGGATGCATGCCTTTTTTCCTCGTTTCGTTTGGTTCACTCTTAATACGGCTCCTTTTTCTTTTTCTTTACTAGCAAATGGATTGTGGATTTTTTCGTTTGCATTTTGTGACAGATTTCAAGTTATAAAAATGTATAATACTCGATGCAGAGTTTGCAGGAAAAAAAGTTGGAACAAGTTTTTACTTAGGCTCCGGTTTTTCCGATTGTATTCACAAAAATACGAATTTGCATAAAAATTTGCAGTCTACTAAGAAGAATGATTAAAGATTTCGTGAGAAAAAGTCAAAAATAAAAATAGAAAAACACGAGTATAGAATATACAGTGAATATTCGTACAGAAATATTGAGTTTGGAGATGTACAGTAAAAAAAGAAAAAGGAACATTGTGACTCACGATTGTTGGGGAAATAATTACCACAGGGTTGGCAATGTTATGGAGTGTGTGGTAAGAGAGCACCGGAATCCTCATGTTTGCGGAAACGCTCCAACTACGCGAACGTAATGCGAATAAAAGTCGTAGAAACAAAAATGCAAGTAAAATTAATATCTGTTGAATCTTAACAAGGAAATATTCGTCGCAGAGTTTTGTTTGGAACAGATTTTTCCACTTCTACGTCGAATTCATCGAAATGCTAATTTCGTGTCTGAACAACTTCGTTATCGAAAAATTGAAAAAGACTCATAAAAAAGAAAAAAAAGAAAAAGAAAAAAGAATATCACAAAACTCGAAAAATTTCGTAATTAAAAAAGTTCATGAAACAGAGAAAAAAATACTCTTGAAAAGTTCAGATACCAGACATGGACTCGGATATTTCTACAAAATTCTGCAAATTGGTTTGTAAAAATTATGACGTGGGTATATCGTTTCGCGTAATGAAAGAAGCAGTTGATGGAATTTTTAAATTTTTGACGCGATTATGCTTTCCCCTTATTATGCAAATGCTTTCGAATGGTTCCTTCCTTCCCTTGAAACAAATATTAGTTCTGCACTGTGGTTTCTCCTATGTTCTCTTTCGAATGTGCGGCACGGAGTTGATACACCCGTAGTTCGCGTGTAACAAGAGAATATTTTTACGCGATTTTTTTGTTTTCTTACCTCCTATTATGCACACCGTCTCCCACGTGAGCTTTGAGGTATAATTATATCATCTATTCGTTGTTTCAAAGAAAGAAAAGAAAAATGTATCAAGCAGAATTATGTGCGATAGGCAGAAATCTCAGTCTGTAGATGATACAGGTAATTTCCGGTAATTTCACTCTGAGTGAAATTATTTATTTCATCAAAGTGAAATTCAATTTTCGAATAGAATTGTGTACATTCATTCAGATAGAAATGTTTCAATAAAACAACTCTTTGTCTACGATGTTTTATTCTAATTGTACTCGCAATCGTAAATTGCCTGTGGTGTTAGATTCTTCTAATTCAATTCTAACATTGCTATCGTTCCAGTGTATTATATTAGTGTTATTTATATTATATTAATATTATTTGTCTTTTAACATTACAATTCTAGTATTCCAAATAGCTCTGGTCATAATTACAACTCCCTTGATGAAAATTCAACAACTCCGAAAAAGGAGTACTGTTCGATCGATAATGCACAGAACAGCATGCACGATCGTAAACGGGGAACAAAAACTTCCTCCGCAATTTTTGAACAGAGTATACCAAAGAGGACGAGTTTGAACGGAATCGTGAAAAACCGCATCCCCAAAACGGCGGGGCTAATAAACTTTTTCAAAGCGTTATCAAAGCGTTTTCAACTCCACGGGTGAGACTCTTCCGCGTATTCCAGAACGCGAAAACGCGACGCAATTCCGCGCACGCAGTACGAAACATTCAAACAGAAAACCCACTTCAGCTGGTGGAAGTTTTTTTTTTTTTTTCACGAGGCTGATTCCATATTCGTATCCGTAAATATTGATTCATCCCTTCGTAAATGTCGCTGTAGCCGCGGTTACTGCTTACAAACGTTTCAGTATAAAGCGGAATGTTTAAACAATGCTGCGTACGTTCTCCAAGGACAAAACATTAGAGATTTCTTCACTGTGATCGCGCAGATGATAATTATCAGAGTGACGATGTTGCGTCAGAGACAGTTTGTACCTCTTCCTTCTTTGAAGCCACCTTTGTGCTTTGCAGGCATTTTCGAAGTGATAAAAATTTATTTGAATTTCTGCGTTTATGGTACAAATTCCTATCAATTGTACACTCTATTCTTTTTTATTAATTAAGATCGTTTTATTATTGATTGTTAGGTATGAAATTTTCTCTTCGTGGAGTACAAAGTCTATCTTTGTCAAGAAATGCTCGCAAAGACGCTGATAATAATTGCAAAGCCTTCCGAAATTTTCGTTTGCAACTCTTCCTTCTTTGAACATTTTGAAGCCACCTTTGTGTTTTGCAGGCATTTTCGAAGTGATGAAAATTTATTCGAATTTCTGCGTTTCTGGTACAAATTCTTACCAATTGTACACTTATTCTTTTTTATTAATTAAGATCGTTTTACTATTGATTGTTAGGTATGAAATTTTCTCTTCTTGGTGTACAAAGTCTATCTTTGTCAAGAAATGCTCGCAAAGACGCTGATAATAATTGCAAAGCCTCCCGAAATTTCCGTTTGCAACTCTTCCTTCTTTGGACATTTTGAAGCCACCTTTGTGCTTTGCAGGCATTTTCGAAGTGATAAAAATTTATTCGAATTTCTACGTGTATGGTGCAAATTCTTACCAATTGTACACTCTATTCTTTTTTATTAATTAAGATCGTTTTATTATTGATTGTTAGGTATGAAATTTTCTCTTCTTGGAGTACAAAGTCTATCTTTGTCAAGAAATGCTTGAGTGCTCGCAAAGACGCTGATAATAATTGCAAAGCCTCCCGAAATTTCCATGCATAATTTTGAGCATGTCAGTTACTTGAAAAATTCTAAAAAACAATTTTTTAATTTGAATCGTTGAAAGAATAATCCACAGATTCTGCGTTCTTTAGTTGCGCGCAAGGATATTTATCGCAACGATGCTTTCCTTAATAATTTAATGCTTCCATAATTTCATCAACCGAAGGAACGATCCCTCATTGGACGATATTTGTCGATAAGTTTTCCTCAAACGTGGTGAAATTTTTTCGAGTAATTTCCTCTTCGTTTCGCCAGCGCGTTTCTGACAGCCCTCATCATTGAGCCAATTTCGTTTAAACTTGATACGTGACCTTCTACGTGAACCATTCATGAGGTTTCCCTGAGAATTTTATCAAGAATCGGAGGGACGATAAAGACGGGACGAGCGGCGCCTCTGTAAAAGCTTAATAAACGAAATACAGATTCTGAATCAAGAAAGAAACGAAAACGGAGGATAATTTTTTCAAACGTCGAGACAGACCCAGAACACAACGATGGGATTAATTCAACAATTTATAATATTATTTCCGTGCGAGTGCGTGGAGGTCAGAGCCGAAAGTGATTATCGACTGGTCGACTTCTGAACAGAAAGGTCTTGTTCGGCGTGGTTTGAATTAAAAATTAATAATCGACGCTTCGATTGAACAACGCCCCGCTGCATCGTGAAAGAAAAGAAAGGAAAACCGATCGAAAAGGGGCAGGATTGAATTCCTTTTTAACAATCCCTTTCACTTGAAATGCGTGACGTTAAATTGCAGGTTAAATTAAATCGCGACGAAAAATCGACCCGCGATTGTCATAAAGAGTTAAACTCGACTCGGAGCTTTTGTCGCCGGCCATTCTATTGGAAAGCTTCCAACGAAGTGATAAGAAAGTGCGCTGTATTGTAAGCTGTAAATGAAGAGACGCGAAAAGAAGAAGAAAAAAAAGAAAAAAGAACTCGTGGATGGATATTTTTATTGGACGACTGTCGTCGATGTACGCGTTTAAATGTCAGGAAATTGCGTTAAAATATGTACGATGTTGATGTCCGTGTAATCACGACAGGTGCTCGTTGTCTCGTTACGAAGCCTTCAAAAAATATTCGTACGAACATGCATAACACGTTCGTTTCATGTCCGGAGTACTTTCACTCTCGGCCACTGTGGGTGCAATTAAAAAACTGATTGCAAACTCCGACCAGTATAATGACAAATAAATCACGGATTTTTATTAACGTGCAAAACGCGCGGAACGCAAAATTTTCTATATTGTACCAGGTGCGATACAAAACAGTTTCCAGTCGAATTCCGTCCGTCTAGTTATCCAAAAAATTATAACCAAAGTGGGCAAAATTCAAAATTTTTGACAAATAAAAGATACCAAATCTGTGCCTGTTTATTCACCGTTCATAAAAAAAAAAAGAAGAAGAACTATCTTTAATCACGAAAATGCCGAAACGAAGTGACTCTCGAATCACTCTGTTCAATTTACTTTAATCAACGCGAAATTCTGATCACCAAGGGATTAATCAACGAACGCCAGAGGCGACGCGAATTTCGTCGCGGAATTTTTCCCTTTCCCTCCACTTATCACCCGGGAGACTAGATCGGTCTGATGGAAAAACTTTAAGCAGCTTGTTTGGACGTGCAAACGCGTGCGCGCGCGCCTGGGCAAGATTGGAAACGCGTTTCCTGCGGATCTACACGCGAAATTCGAAGAACGAGACGCGTTTCCACGTCTGCTTTTCATCGAGTGTCCTCGCCCGCTCGGATTTCGAAACAGTCTGGGTACGTATTACCGGAAGCGTGCTTTGTAGCTGCGTCAGGCTCGGTCAAAGGCAGGTGACGGTCAAAGTAAACGGGAAAGGGAAGGAGAGACGAATTGGTAATCGCAATGAAAAAAGAACGCGACGCGACGCGGAACGTCCACACGCTGTAATGGTCGAATGTAAACCAAGATTGGAGGAGGATTACCCCTTGATGAATACGACGTAATTAATACGTTTTTTTGCACGTCGGGGGAACGCCGAAATTTCTATTTGGATTTTTCTGATTTGCACAGAGGTTTTTTTTTTTTTTTTTTTTGACCGAGTGTCGATTTTATTCGCATTTTATTTCTGTGGATAATTGTCTTGTCCGTTACAAAATATAACGTACAAACCGAATTGTAATTATTTCGTATTACTGTGATAATAAATGGTAAATAATTCTTTTGCCTGTGTATCCAAAACTGATCAAAAGAATGGAGCAGTTTCCTTGGAGATGACAGGAATGTTATAATCGTCACTTTGATCTTTAACCCTAGAACTATCGACGACCAAAGCATAAAATTTCCATCAGAGGCGTACAAAGTGAAAAGACAGACAAGCTTCATGGTAACGATAACTTGCACAAGCTTCTATTTACACATTTTACGAAAGATCATTTAAATCTCTAAAAAACGCACTGTTCCGCGTCTACGAAATTTCTAACAATAATTATATTTAAATTGGTCGTTTCGATCACTTTGATAGTTCCCATGTTAAACACGAATTTAATGAAAATTTCAGTATTCAAGATAACATTACGAACAAAGTATTCATGTGATTATTTCTTTTCAGAGTGTATGTATTACGTACATAGCAATGTTTGATTTTTCTTTATCTCGATGCAATTATGAACGATTCGTTCATGGAATTTTGATTTCGCCAAGGATAATAATCCTATCCTCGAGATGCACAAGAACTATTATCTTGACCATGAACAATGATGTTTCTTTAAATGTTCAGATGCAAGCCTTTCTTCATCTCTCAAAAAAGGAACTTCCGTTCAACGATTCATTGTTATTGTAACAAAATGTGATTTGAGAAAGGGAAATATTACGCCTTTAGAACACTTTGAAATTGATCCAAAATCGATAAAGCACAAAAGTAACACAGTAACATAGTCTTCAACTGACTGCTAAATATTCACAGTCCATTAAATATAAATTTAATATTAAATAACTGGGTTTAGCGCTAAATTAATCGAGTCCCTTCCAAAACAAAATTGCCGTTTCACTTATCGATCCTACAACCATGATTAAATAATTAAATTTCGAGTCTGTCATTGTGCGACGCAACAACAAGGGAGAACAACTGCATCATTCATTGCATTATATTTTCCGTAACGAAGTCGCGATTATAATATCCTTGTTTCACAAAAGAAACGTATTACAGACGAGCAAGCTCATTTAAAATAATAATACAACAAAAAAAAAAATAAATAACTAAATAAATAAAATACTAACTTAGAATTGAAAGTACAAACTTTCAAAAGAGAGTGTACACAGAAAACCTGAGAAAGAAAAAGATACTCTCCTTTCACTGATTACTATATTACTATACCAATATGCTCAAAGAACAATCACTACCTTTGCCCCCGAATCATTTAACTTGTCGCATCTCGGTTGACGTCGGCAAAAAAAAATTCCAACTTCAGGGGAATGAGGATGGTCTCCGAGGGAAGTTGGCGAATGACAGGACACAGAACGAAAGAGAGAGAGAGAGAGAGAGAGAGAGAGAGAGAGAGAGAGAGAGAGAAGAGACGGTGAAAAGCATCGCGTTGCAAGGAAAAGGACGCGGTCGTGGGCAAACACGGGAAATTATGCGCCGGCCGAGAATTCCGGCGAACAATGCTCGGTGACGTAAGCGGTATTTCGGCGGTGAAGAACGAGCCACGGAGGCCAGGAACTACCGGTCGGTGACGTTAACCCGGCCGCGTTGCGGACGAGAGCGACTCATTCCACAAGGGGTGGGAACGTGCAAGTACTCTTACGAACTTGCTCCCGATTAATTGCGGCGAACGTCCTGCCCGAGATCCTAGGAACCGTCTTCTCGATCTATCCGCGCGCTTTATACTTCCAGCAGGGCGATTAATATCGACGATCGGCTGGCGATGGGATCGAGTTCGGTATCGAGTTGCGTCAACTCCCCTGCGTTGGTCGATCGACTGGCTGAATATCCCTTTTGGAATGGATGATCAATTAAACCCGTTTATTTATCTGTTCGTTGGTAACTTGCGAGACTACTCTGTGTTGTGGTCGATAAAGGAAAATAATTAAATATGCATCCATTTGTGTATTTATTTGTTGGTAACTCGTGAGCATATTCTGTGTTGTCATCGATAAAGCAAAATAATTAAATATGCATCCATTTGTGTATTTGTTTGTTGGTAACTCGTGAGCATACTCTGTGTTGTGATCGGTAAAGGAAAATAATTAAATATGCACCCATTTGTGTACTTATTTGTTGGTAACTCGTGAGCATACTCTGTGTTGTCATCGGTAAAGCAAAATAATTAAATATGCATCCATTTGTGTATTTATTTGTTGATAACTCATGAGCATACTCTGTGTTGTCATCGGTAAGGGAAAATAATTAAATATGCATCCATTTGTGTATTTATTTGTTGGTAACTCGTGAGCATATTCTGTGTTGTCATCGATAAAGCAAAATAATTAAATATGCATCCATTTGTGTATTTGTTTGTTGGTAACTCGTGAGCATACTCTGTGTTGTGATCGGTAAGGGAAAATAATTAAATATGCACCCATTTGTGTACTTATTTGTTGGTAACTCGTGAGCATACTCTGTGTTGTCATCGGTAAGGGAAAATAATTAAATATGCATCCATTTGTGTATTTATTTGTTGGTAACTCGTGAGCATACTCTGTGTTGTCATCGGTAAGGGAAAATAATTAAATATGCATCCATTTGTGTATTTATTTGTTGGTAACTCGTGAGCATACTCTGTGTTGT